>NC_134408.1:147435018-147625018 GCF_038048845.1 Mixophyes fleayi | reverse complement strand
ACTAGAAGATTTGATCTCTCTTTGCCATCGTGTAGATATGAGATTTCGTGAAAGAGAGTCTGAGAAAACAACAGCTGTCAAAGCACCTCTTCGTTTAAACCCTCAATTTCGTCCAGCTCCATCCTCTGTGATTCCCATGGAGATAGGACGTTCCAAATTATCTTCAGAGGAAAGGAAACGAAGAGTAAAGAATAGACTCTGTATCTATTGTGCTGATTCCACGCATATGCTCAGCTCTTGCCCTAAGAGATCGGGAAATGCCAGGCCCTAACTAGTTCTGGAGAGGTGAAGTTAGGGTCCCTGGAGTCCTCTCCATTGTCTATGAAATCTAAAGTCTGCGCTTTTGATGTTACGATTTCCTTTGCTACCAAATCCTTTGAGTCACAGGCATTGATTGATTCCGGAGCAGCAGGAAATTTCATTTCTAAATCACTAGTGAATCAATGGTCCCTACCAGTGATCACTTTAAAAACACCCATTACTGTGACGGCTATAGATGGATCACGCCTCATCAATGGTCTCATCACCCAGAGTACGTCTCCAGTAACCCTTCAGATTGGTGTACTACACCATGAAGAAATTTCGTTTTTAATTCTTCCTGTTACGACAAGTCCGATTGTCTTAGGCCTTCCATGGCTTCAGTGTCACTCTCCCCAGATTGACTGGCGCACCCCTCAAGTTACGTCTTGGGGGTCTGAATGTCACCATCGTTGTCTCTCTCAAGTTATTCCTCTTAAAGTACAGCGATCTTCCATCTCATCTTCCTCCCCGGGACTCCCTCCTCAGTATGCTTCATTTGCCGATGTGTTTGATAAAGCTCAGTCTGAACGTCTTCCTCCTCATCGTTCTTGGGATTGTCCGATCGACCTTCTACCTGGCAAGACTCCTCCCAGGGGTCGGGTCTATCCTCTCTCGTTACCTGAAACTCAAGCCACATCTGAGTACATACAGGAGAATCTCCAGCGTGGGTTCATTCGACCTTCCACCTCTCCCGCTGGAGCTGGGTTCTTCTTCGTCAAAAAGAAGGATGGATCATTACGCCCTTGTATAGATTTTCGTGGACTCAACGCCATTACTATCAAGAATCGGTATCCCATTCCGCTGATCACTGAGCTATTTGATCGCATCAAGGGAGCTCGGATATTTACTAAGTTGGATCTTCGTGGTGCCTACAATTTAATTAGAATCCGTTCCGGTGACGAATGGAAGACCGCGTTTAACACCAGAGATGGGCATTACGAATATTTAGTAATGCCCTTCGGGCTGTGTAATGCCCCCGCTGTTTTCCAGGGTTTCATCAATGAGATCTTTCGGGACTTATTATATGTATGTGTCGTTGTCTACCTAGACGACATATTGATCTTCTCACAGGACCTGCCGTCTCATCACCAACATGTGGCAGAGGTCCTCTCCAGACTACGGAAAAACTCGTTGTTCTGTAAATTGGAAAAATGTTCATTCGAGTTACCCCAGATTCCATTCTTGGGGTATATAGTTTCCGGAGTTGGCCTGAAGATGGATCCAGACAAAGTAAATGCTGTACTACATTGGCCTCAGCCAACTACTCTTCGTGCCATCCAGCGTTTTTTAGGTTTTGCCAATTACTATAGACGCTTCATTCAAGACTTTTCATCCATTGCATCTCCCATTGTGGCCCTAACTCGGAAAGGGGCTAATACTAAGCAATGGTCATCTGAGGCTCTCCAAGCCTTTCAAATCCTCAAAGAGGCCTTCTCGTCTGCTCCCATTCTGCGACAGCCTGATGTGACACTCCCCTTCTTCCTAGAAGTAGATGCCTCTAATGTGGGCTTAGGAGCTATTCTCTCCCAACGCTCGGAGCAACAAAAATTACATCCTTGTGCCTTCTACTCTCGGGGTCTTCTGCCCGCAGAGAAAAATTATACTATCGGGGACAAGGAGTTGCTGGCCATCAAAGCTGCATTAGAGGAATGGAGATACTTGTTGGAAGGAGCTCGCCATCCGGTGACGATCTTCACGGATCATAAGAACTTGTCATATTTGCAATCTGCTCAATGCTTGAACCCTCGTCAAGCAAGATGGTCTCTTTTCTTTTCCCGTTTTGAATTAATTATAACCTTCAAACCAGCCGCTAAGAACAAGAAAGCTGACGCTCTATCTCGAGCTTTTGTGACGTCCTCTGATGTAGAAGAGGTTCCCAACCATGCTATTCTAGACCCCAAATGTATTTCTCTGGCTGCTTCATCCACCAAAATGCTACCATTTGGGAAGACCCTTGTGCCTCCTACTCTGAGGAGGAAAATCCTTTCGTGGTTCCATGCCTCTCGTTTTTCTGGACACGCCGGTGAACACAAGACCTTTGAGATTCTCTCTCGTAGTTACTGGTGGCCTTCAATGAGGAGAGACGTCAAAGAGTTTATTGCTTCCTGTGATTTATGTTCTCAGTTCAAATCCTCCCGCAGAACTCCAGCAGGGTTGCTGCGACCACTACCCATTCCGTCCAAGCCTTGGACCCATATTAGTATGGATTTCGTTACTGATTTGCCACCAAGTAAGAATCACAATACTATTTGGGTAGTGGTAGACAGATTTTCGAAGATGGCCCATTTCGTCCCTCTGTCCGGTTTACCTTCCTCGTCTACTCTGGCTGAACATTTCATTAAAGAAATCTTCCGCATCCATGGATGTCCGTCTGAGATTGTGTCGGATAGAGGAGTACAATTCGTTTCCAGATTCTGGCGGGCCCTTTGTAAAACCTTGGGCATACGATTAGCACTCTCATCGTCTTACCATCCGCAATCTAACGGACAAACGGAACGAGTCAATCAAGATCTTGAGACTTTTATTAGGATGTTCTCTTCAGCCAACCAAGACAACTGGGTAGAATTGCTCCCTTGGGCTGAATTCGCCCATAACAACATGTACCATGAGTCATCATCCAAAACTCCATTCTTTGTGGTCTACGGTCACCATCCGTCTTTTCCGGAATTTCCTGCCCTCCCGCCCACCCAAGTTCCTGCTGTGGAGACTGCTTGTCAAACCTTCAAAAATATCTGGTCTCAGGTCAAAACCTGTTTAAAGAAGACATCTAATAAATATAAGTCTTTCGCAGATAAGAAGAGGCGGGCTATTCCACCACTAAAAATTGGAGATCGTGTCTGGTTATCTACCAAAAATATTCGTTTGAAGGTTCCATCTATGAAATTCGCCCCTCGTTTTATTGGTCCATATAGGATCATTCAAGTTATCAATCCAGTATGTGTTAAACTTCTTCTTCCTAAGAATCTTCGGATTTCCAATGCCTTCCATGTGTCCTTGCTCAAACCTCTCATCATCAACCGTTTCTCGACTCCTCCCTCAGCACCGCAGCCAGTTCAAGTTCATCAGGAGGAGGATTTCGAGATTACTGAGGTATTGGATGCAAAAATTTCGCGAGGAGTCCTCCGTTTCCTCGTTCATTGGAAGGGCTTTGGTCCTGAAGAGCGTTCATGGATCAAAGCTGAAGATCTTAATGCTCCTGCCCTTCTGAAGAAGTTTTATTCCAAAAATCCGGACAAGCCCGGTTCCAGGCGTTCTGTGCCCACCTTTAAAAGGGGGGGTACTGTCACTCACCGGACTGTGAGTGCTTCTTCCCGGACTATTAGGAACCGTGGACGTCCTCTATCCTGAGGGACTGCGCATGCGCAGCCCTTTCCAAACCTTCAGTGTATGTTCCTTTAACTTAATTGGCAGATCAGGCAACCTCCCTATATTAAGCACCTGTGGTCAACACCACGTTGCCTGATCTTGGAGTCTCATTCCCCATGAGCCTCTGAAGGTGTTCCTGTGTTTCCTTGTTTATTCAGCCCTGCTGATTCCTGTGGTTTCCAAACCACTTCTACCTCTGTGGTTTCCAAACCACTTCTACTACTGTGGTTCCCATACCACTTCTACCATCTACTGTATCATCGTGACTGTGAGCTGATTCCTATCCGCTGCCTCCGTGCACTACAGTCTTCTAATCACTTCAACTCTACCATTTATCATTGGGACTGTTAGCTGATGCCTATCCGCTGCCTCCGTGCACTACAGGCTTCTACCACATCCACTCACCTGTTCATGATTGTGACTGCCAGCTGATTCCTATCCGCTGCCTCCGTGCACTACAGGCTTCAACCTGCAACTCGTCTGTGTTTCATCATCGTGACTGTTTGGCTGATTCCTATCCGCTGCCTCCGTGCACTACAGTCTTCAACCTGCAACTCGTCTGTGTTTCATCATCGCGACTGCTAGCTGATTCCTATCCGCTGCCTCTGTGCGCTTCAGTCTTCAGTCCTTGTCAACTCTACCGTGTTTCCTTGAGTCTGCTGCCACTATTGCTACCCGCTACTCTCCGTGATCATCTGTTCCAGTTCAACTCTGCTCCGGGGTCCCATCGTTACTGCACCTGCTGGTTGCTATTGGTTACCTCCGTGTTCCCGCAGAGACCCGCTGCTGTTACTTCTCAGCGCTACTCATCCATCTACTGCTGATCCGCTCTCCACGCCTTCCTGTGCTCCCTGCTGGTCTACCTACCTGTGCGCTGCACCTGCTAGACCCCCGCTTCACCCATCCAGGGACTTGTATCCTGCTGGCCTCCTGCCCTTCAGGTATCTCTGCACTCCTGTCTGACTGCCTTCTCCTGAACCACGGTATGCATACTTCCCATTGACTGTGCTGTGTATTGCATACCTTGCTGGACTGTGTTGGTTCTCCTCTGGAGTGTACTATCTGCTGACTCTACTGCCATCATTGACTGTGTTATCTCATGCTGGATTACTTCAAGAGACTTTCTATATTGGCAGTGTTGTTCAGTCATTTATACATTTATATTGTGCATATTACTGTGGATCAAAGTCAAGGTGCCCGTGTATATATTGTGTTGCAGTCTCTCCCCGTGCACCTCCTCACATATATATTCAGTGGTACAACTTGCTAGTGGCAGACCACTGACTCCTGTTTACAGTTTCACCTGTTCCAGTATCCTCTCACATAGCAGTGGTACAACTTGCTAACGCAGACCACTGACTCCCCGGATACCTCCACTTGGATTCCATTCCTTCACTCAGACAGCGGTACAACTTGCTATCCGCAGACCGCTGACTCTCATCACCTCCTCGTTTCTGTTGGACATTCCTCCTCACTATAGCAGTGGTACAACTTGCTACCGCAGACCACTGACTACCTTCACGTGTCCTTTGTCCATACAGTTCCTCGTGTATTACTACCTCCATATTGCCAGTGCTGCTAGTCATAGACTTTCCTGAGCATCTCATCATCTGCTATTTCCTGTTCCGTGATCACCCTGCTACCAGAGTACCATATTACCACCTATACTGCTCTGGTAAGCCTATCACCTGGTGATCCCTGGGTAAAGACTCCTAGTGCCCGTGACAGGTTTGCTATCAAATTGCTGTCAAGCCATGAAGAGCACTGAACACCCAGTTCCCGGGCAGCTTTCCTCCCCTGTCTGTTTTCCTGCTCTGTCATAACATCTCTAGCAGCTATCCTCAATATCAGATTCCTGCGTCTTAAGTGGAATTAGATTGACTGCGATAGGGATTCAGGAAAGAACTCGAGAACATAAAGGATCAGTGTATAAAACTAAATGTACCGTGTATTTCGAGAATAAACAGCATTATCGCAGGGTGCACAATAGATGATTGTGTGCCCGGAATGAAGCGAAACATTGACAAAAATGCAATCATTGTAAAAACATTTTGTAACACAAAATTTATACAGCAGGACTGCAAAATACATTTTCGATAACCCGTCTCCTGTCAGTGCAGGACAGATGTTGTAATTGTAACTTGAGAAGACGGGGAAATCCTAGAACATGCGCACCTTGTCTATAGATAGCCTTGATACTATGCAGAAAAGGAAAATTAATATTATGTACGTCGCGATATGGGAACTGGTTCAGAAAAGTCACATAAAAAATTAACTAGGATCAAATGCAATCTTTATTCCTAACCAGAGATAAGCAAAGTTGCAGCTAAGTTTCATGGAAATCAAGGTTTGCGGAAAATAAGCGCGCTGATTGCAGATAGGTGACATTCCGGTGATAGAATTTTCATTTACCTTTCTGCGCTCTATTTGTAAATTGAATTTTGCAGAATTTATATTTTATAAATAGACCTGAGGGAGGTGACAGCCTATTCGCTCTGCCCTGTGGTGTTTTTGGGGGTGGGAGGAGGGATAGGAATAGAACAGCAAAACTATGCAGGAATAATATGACACAGCCGCTGAAATTCATTCAATTTAATTGATCGTGATTTGGTGTATCAGAATGTTACAAGTATTAACTATTATTAGTATTTTGCCCACTGGCTATGGACTGGTAACTCACAGGGCCTGATTCATTAAGGAATGTAAGGCAAAAAAAATAGTTTGCTCCTGGACAAAACCATGTTACAATGCAAGGGGTGCGAATTAATTTATTTTTTTTGCACATAAATTAAATACTGGCTGTTTGTCATGTATCACACAAATACTTGACAGCTTTATTTTTCCACTGAAATGTAAAGCTGATCTAGGACATGCCCTACCCCAACTATAAACCTGTCCCCACTTTTTACATTTACCTCCCCCTCCAATGTGTCATGGTTTTGGTAAGGTGCAAAGTTACTCCTTTTTTTTTTTTGCTTCCCTTTCCTTAATGAATCAGGCCGACTGTGATTATTGTTCTTCCTATTGTGTTATGTAATTGTCTTCCACAAATGTGTAAAGACCAGAGTATCACAGCGTCTATTTGCCTATGATTTATGGTTTCAATAAAAAAAAATTTTTTATAATGACCAGAACATGGTAATTGGCAAGTTGGCATAACAGAGTAGAGTGGCAGGGTGGTAAACTAGTTACAACAAAAGTCTATATTGGGAAATGACAGAAGCTGGCACATTGAGATAAATGTGATAGATACATTTACAGGAAGTAAGGGATTGTATAACATCTCAGAAGAACAAACGCATGGCCTGTCGTGTGACGAGCTGTAATCTTCATATCAGTATCAACAGACCCACTGTCACCCGCTAGTTATAAACTCCTGATATCCCACATACGTGACAACAGGATCAGGAAGAGAAAGGAAGTAAAATAGGACAAAGAATTTAAATGATTGCAAAGTCTAATATTATCCAAGTTCTATCTCTGGATGCAGAACAGGATTCAAGAGCTACAGGCAAAAAGCTACTCAAATGTTTGTAGAGGCTTTTGAGTGACCACCAGTGACTCCAGCTGATCGTCAGGATGGAACAGGCAGAACTTTTGGGACAGGACTGAGTGGTGCTCATGGACCCTGCTAACTTTTGGACAACACTTTGCCACAGTTGTAACAATCCGTGAATGCAAGTGAGTACACAACGTCATACATTGGTCCACCAAGAGAAGCAAATCTTCGTTATACTACTACTGTCGCTTCCTATTCCCCACTGGGACTGTTGTTGGTGATGGAAACTGCAGGGCAAGAATGGTGGAATATCAAGATGAAGATTCAGGTTCATCACACAGATACTGGTGTCTATACCTAATTCAATGATGAGCAGGGAAAGATATAACTATCCTCCGACATGCTGTCTAATCTACTTGAGCCAAAAAAACAAGCGGACAAAGCCAGGGCTATCTTTTCCATTGGGCACGATGGGCAGGTGCCCGGGGGCCCCATAGGCAGGGCTCTTAATTAGAATAAATAATCCTGCAAAAGAAAAAACCTGCAATAAAAACCCTTCAAGGGTTACTGAGCAAGTACATCTATCTATCGCTATCTCTATATATCTATATCATCTATATCTGTATCTCTATACATACATATATATATATATATATATATATATATATATATATATATATATATATATATATATATATATATATATATATATGTATAGGGGCCCCGGTGCACTGCTTTGCCCGGGGGCCCATAATGTTGTTAAGATGGCCCTGGACAAAGCAGGAGTGTGGAGACTGGACCCTCTGCTACAACTAAATAGCACATCAGTATGCGGCCTACTGAAATGTGCAAGTTGACCATTGGTCACCAGTTGTGTCCCAGGATCTCCCCATCTCACTGAGACATTGGCAATAAGTTCATGACAATCTCATGGTCACACACCATACCGCTATGTTGTTGTTTGAAAAAATCCCCACACAAAAGAGGTTACCTTACTCCCATCTATACTACTCACACTAATGCACCCTCACAACGGTCCCAATCTCTACTCTGAGCCACACTCACTCTTTTCATTTCAGCTGTGCCCTCTTCCACTTAGAATGTCTGCATTTATTTTGTCTACCTTGTATGTTCTTGTTTTATGTATTTCCTGTTTTCTCCACTGACCGGCGCTGTAGAGCACTGTGGCACAATACAAATCAATGATAATATTAATAATAATATATAATACATGTAGCAACATTTAAGTCATGGGCACAGAAAATAACTTTTCTAAAGTTACTTTAAAATGAAAACAAATTTTGTGTCTGCTGTACAATCAATCTCGGTGTGCTGTCATTTTTGACATCGCATTAAACTCCATGGACTTTAGACCCCCTGCATTTGTTAGTTAATTTGTACAAATGATAAATTAGCAACCCTTTTCATTTAGCGAAGAGATTGGCATTAATGCCTGGTAGTTTTGGACAATGGTAAAAAGAGGCTTTATTGTGAAATCCGCAGGCTGATTTTCTGCCCGGATATTTGTTGATTTGCTTGGATAGAAGCCATTGTGTCTGCAAAGCTTGTCGTTTAATTTAGCGAAAGCCACCTTGAGTCTAATTGCATTCTTCACAAAAAGCCCTGGTGCTTTAATGTAGCAGATCTGAGATAAAAGCTTGGGTTGTACACTTTCTATACACTGATAGCACTTAGACTATTGCAAGATAAATTGCTTATGCAAAAGAATTGCATAGTGACGTAAGAATCGGTGCACCTTTACACTCTATTGTGTACAGTCCCCAATTGTTGCTTTAGAAGTCAAGGATAATATGTCTGTCTCATAAAGTATCTATTCTACATATATTGCTCATTATCGTTAATGGAATCCATCAGTATTTTTAATAAATTGAAACTTGCAGGAAAAAAAAACCCCTCCAAAACTTGTATATACCAGCGTTTAGTTTCAAAAGATTAAAAAGTCCTCTTGATTAGCAGTTGCAGCTGAAACAAATGTGGTATTTATTTCTCTACAAGGGGAGGCAGGCTTAAATGAGATATCCATTCAGTATAATTAATAAACTCCTTACCCATCGCCATGGATGTAAGGTAAAATGTAAATATCTTTATTAATTTCTTACAATTAAAAAATAAATTTAAAGCTCATCAGATGTTCTTCAGCACTAAGGATTAGCTGTCCTACATAATGCAGCAACATTGTTCCAACAAAGTAACCATAAAAAAAATTAATAATCCTGGCTGCCTTGTACAGTAGTGAATAGGGCTGGGAGGGGCAGGTGTGAGCTCAGACTACTGTGTTTTTAAACTTGTATGATAAATGTCGTGCAAAATCTCCAGTTTAGAAGCTGAATAAAACCCCAACTTTTTTTATTCAGAATGCAATCATTTGTATATAATCTTAGTATCAATGGAAAGTTTTAATGTCTTTAAATTCTGTGGATTTCACTTTTTAAAAATTATTTTGTATGTTGCAGTAAAAAGTAAACTTTACTGACTTACCGTTTTATGAATAGAGGCGTTTAAGGTCCCAGAAATTCTGTTCTCTGCAGTTTGTCCTGATTTTGTCTAAAAATTTGCAAATCGCTGCAGAATTTGACTCTTTTAAAATTCTGCAAGCGCATTTGTGAATTAGTGAATCTTGCTGGTCACGTTTAATTCCAGGGGGTAAATGCATCAATGTGCGCATTTTGTCAGTTGCTGATATTCGGAGACTTTGCAGGGAAAATTTAAATCGGCAATAGATTTAAAGGCAAGTTTTGATTTTAAAGCCATTGCCGCTTTAAATTTTCCCTGCATAGTCGCTGAATATCGGGGACTTTGCAAAAAGCGTAAGTTAATACATTTACCCCCAAGACTTCAATCAATTATTTTACAACTGTGTAGTGCAGTAGGTGAGTGCCTGAGCTCCAGGGGTTGGTTGAGCTGGAGGGACGGGGGCATATGCCCCCCCCCCCCCCTGGGGATAGGTACATAGTGGACCACCTTATGCTAGGTCACTGGGCTATCTGCATTTTTTTTTCCTTTAAAATGATCCTAATAGGCTGCTGTACCGAGTGCCCCCCCTGGGCTAAAGTTTGCCAGCCCTCCCTCGCTGGGAGTAGAGGTGGACTGTCAGACAAGCACTTTCAACACTGAATAATTTTGTCTTTTTGTTTTACTGCCAAGCAAGAACCACAGGTGCTAACGGCTGACCTTGGCCTGCAAGCTGCAAACACAGTAGTGCAAACAAAAGAGAGCTCCTGTCCGGTGCTCACAAACAAACAATATATAAATCACTATATCTCAGCATTATACATAAAGAAGAATGTTGTGCACAATACAGCTATATTGGGATTAAAATCTCCAGCCAACATCAAGGCACCTCCTGTAGGTGAGTTATATGCTAAAATAGTTTTATACTAATTAAATATATTTGATTGTGTTTTAAAAAAAACACTGATTTTAATGAAACAGGTTAATGTGAATCTAGAACGGTGACTCTGAAACACAATTGGCGAAACTTAAACACGAACAGCGAATGGTGCACGAGAACAGTGATCACCGGCTGCAGATTTCAAACTGCTGGACCGAATCAGGATCCACAGCTGATTGTGCCACAGATATGTTCGGGGTCACCGAAATGGTGAAATTTCATTGAACCATTTGGAAATCATGGAGCAGCACTAGCTGTCATAGAACGCCTGAAACAGAAGCCGCCCTGGGAAGTGTAGCTGGATAATGTGAGTGTTAAGTATGTATATATTTTTATAATGTTTTTATAACATATTTATACATGTTTTGGCTGAGATAGCAAATATTTATAGGGAAAAAAAAGTCTAAATATCCCTTTTTTTTTTTTTTTTTTTTTTTTTGAAGCAGCTAATTCTTTGTCATCATTTCAGACAGATCCCGGACAATGAGCTCCTTATAGCAGCGGGGGCTGAAGCTTCAGACACACCTTGGCAGACAGACAGCACCTGTGAGGTACAGTACAGCAGATATTAATGATGTCTGGGTATAATTATAGTCTGTGTTCTTCACCAAACACATCTAAACAAAGATATACAACGTACTGTAAATGTTTACAATGCACATTTCGATGATACAAAGCTAGCACAGTTCAGAAGTTGCAAAGATACATTTAAAATATGTCAAGAACATTTGCAATTCTCTCTTCAAACACAGAACGCAGATGGTTTTACCCGTTGGGTCTGATCTATACAAACTGCCAAAGAAAAGACTTCTATCTAACTCTGGATCTGTGAGATAAAGGAATGAGTGAGAGATGAGAACATTTTATTCAGAGTTGAGTTGCCGGGCAAATTACACGAATAAAGATGAAGGTAAAACGCTGCAAGCGAGAGATTCCGACAATGGAATCTCAAAGTTTTGCTGTCGCTTCTTCATTCTGCAGAACTCTGAACTGTAAAGAGTATTAATGTGAACTTGAAAGTCCAGGCTATAATCAGTTTAGGACTCTACACTCCCCAGTTATCTCAGCTTTTACATTTTTGCTCTTAAAATGCAGAATTATATCTGGATTACATTAATCACAACAATGAGGGGACATTGGGAATGTAGTTATTGTATCACCATCATTCATTTTATTTTAATATAGAATTGTACCTACACATTCAGCAAGGGGCACAACAATGTGACCAGACGTTCTTGTGAAAAGATTATACAATTTGTACAACTTAGTCGCCAGTCCCATATTATATGAAGACATGGGGTTAGACTCGAAGCTTCGGATGACTCATCATTCTTGGTTCCAACTTGACAGTATGGTTACTAGAGGTAAGACAAATATTCAACACGCTATTGTGAAATATTCACCTTGCTCCACATTAAGGGCTCTATATATTAATTAGAGAAAAGCCCTATCTATCAAGGGCTATCTCTGTGGTATCATCAGATGTAGCCCACCCTGGTGAAGGGATTCACTGGGTTTTTCCAGCAAAAGCTTCCAAATGCAAAGCATAGAAAAGCCAATTTAACAAGGGGACATCTCTCGATAGTGATAATATAGGCTATTGATAGAAAAAATGCTTTTGTTTATATAAAGCTTTTTTCTAATTGGAATAAGGGCAAAATAATTCAAGCTGGATCAGGCATGTGAAGATGCATCCAGGACTGGATGGACTTCTCTGCCACTGCTAACCAGTTTTGGCAGGTGGTTGAGTAGCGCACAACTGCTCTGGGGAGGGCTGGCAAACTTCAGCCCAGGGGAACAAGACTCGGCTCAGCAGCCTATTAGGAACATTTTAAAAGAAAAAAAATATTCAGGTGGTCCAGTGACCCATCCCAAGGTAGCCCACTGTGTGACCGGCCCGGGGGGCGGATGCCCACCTGCCCCCCAGCCCAGCCAGATATTTTGTTAATAAATTGTGGCCATAACTGATTTTTTATCGCTAAGTGGCGATACAACATTCTTTTCAAATCCATGCATAATGATGAGTAACACAGAGGGGGCGATAGGCGCGGCTACAGGAGAGTGGCGAGGAGCTGAGCGGTGCCCATTGGGGGCTTCAGTCATGGCTCACTCTGGTAATCCGAACCCAGTGAAGAAGGTGTAGATGAGCAAGTTCTTAAAGAACTGAAGCAAATTGCCTTGATAAAGACTTTTGACACAGTCGAAAACGCATTGGTATGAAAGGATTTGGATCATAGTGTGGACCACAAAGAGAACGTGAGAACGGGGGGATGTGAATAAGATCTGTCTATACTTCCTACGCTATTTCACGCGATTCTCTGGTACGAGTCCACCTGTTTTCCATTGCTCCAATTTTTGTCTCAGTTCATGAAGTGGCTTTATGTGTTGTATATTAAAAGTTTTAATGCATTAGATCCTATTCGCTTTTGTTATTTGCGGTCTTATATACATCTGATCGATTGAATTTGATGATGAACCACTGAAAGTGAGAATTTGATCTAAAGGCCTCAATAGGCAGATGATCTTGTAATCATACACCCTTAAGGGACATACATGTGTGAAGATCACGGGGATACATTGGATTGTTGCAGTCACTGTGTATTGTGGAAATGACTTTATGTTTTTATATTTAAACAGTATTACACTATGTTATGAATGTGTTCTCCGTAGATCCTATCTTGTCACTAAGATCGGAAGATGTAATTCCCTTTTATGCTTTTGGGGAATAAAAGAAGATCTGTCTCTCTGTGATGTTTTGAGGGAGCACTTGATGTATGAATATGATTTTTTTGCATTGCTGATTGCGATAGAGAGGGTTGGTGGCCCTTTCGTATACATATTCGGCAGCATACCAAGTGAAGCGCTACAGATAGGTCAATACTTTCCTTGTATTTACATTTTGAATTTCGACTGGTTGCTGTGAATTGGTTTTTGTTATCACAGTTGTAATTATTCCACAATTAGTGTGAAATTTTGCCAAGATTTTGCAACCACAGTCAACAAACCTTTTATAAAGTGTTATATTAACAGTGTAAGCAATGTCTGGGTTTAATAAATGCACCAATTCTCTCCCAAATTGGTTTCTTTAATTCCTGTGTTATCTATGATAGAATGGATGTGAGTTTATGTTAGAGTGATAGCCTTCTATTTCCACCTATGTCATACGACCTGTAAAACTACAGACTATCTTGTGTAAATGAGGTGTGTCTAGTGGATGGGATTGGTTACGTCCCTACAGGCTCCAAATATGTAAATCCATCTCTACTCCCCCTCCCTAAGGTCACACCCTGTTTATTAAAGCAGAGGCTATTCATCACCCACTCTATCAGATATACAGGGAACATACAAACCTGTCACTCATCTGACAATGTAACAAGACTGAGTGAATGGTTTCAGAGATAACTATCTGGGTGTTAGGAAAATACTGGCAGGAAGAATGATGTTGTGTTGCGATAAAAGATGGTTTATTGAAAGTCAGCAGAACACAGGGAAGAACGAATGACTCTTAGCACTGAACTGGGAATATTGATATGCAGGATAATATAGGGATAGACATTGTAGCAGACAATCTCAGTCACTGGTCCTGCAGAAATATCTCTGACACTGATTCACAATAGCAAAAAGTCTCTGGTATAAATGATGATCACTTGAAGCAGACAGGCTGATGGTAGTACAGTCCAAAACGCACAAACAGTTGAGTACTGAGAAAGAAGAGTGTCACTAGGACAGCACGGTGGCTCAGTGGTTAGCACTTCTGACTCACAGCACTGGGGTCATGAGTTTGATTCCCGACCATGGCCTTATCTGTGTGGAGTTTGTATGTTCTCCCTGTGTTTGTGTGGGTTTCCTCCAGGTGCACCGGTTTCCTCCAAAAACATACTAGTAGGTTAATTGGCTGTGGGTGTGTTAGGGAATTTAGGCTGTAAGCTCCAATGGGGTAGGGACTGATGTTAATGAGTTCTCTGTACAGTGCGGATAACATGGTATATGTCGTTTTCATGACCTTTGACATTGTGTAAAATGGCCAAGTGTACCACAGAATTATCATTGGTGGCGTCACGCTGGTTCTCGACAAAGTTCACTAGTTGGTAGGGATAGATGGTGACATTTGTGCGTATGTTTGCACCAGCCGATATGAAGAGTTGGGAGAAGCGACAGCGTTCATTGCTAAGTAAGGAGT
Source organism: Mixophyes fleayi (assembly GCF_038048845.1). Taxonomy (NCBI): domain Eukaryota; kingdom Metazoa; phylum Chordata; class Amphibia; order Anura; family Limnodynastidae; genus Mixophyes; species Mixophyes fleayi. The sequence continues at coordinate 147,610,261 of NC_134408.1, read as the reverse complement.
TGTCACGCCGGTGCATATAGTTTGAGGAACAGTTTAAGAACCAGATTTCACTGTGAGATTATTGAAATGAGATAATGTGATGGGGAAGATGCAGTTTTAGGAATGTGCTGTATGAAAATGCAACTCTCCAAAATCTCTTGTATTATATACAAGTTCTGATTACTTGCATTTCAGATCACTTCCTATATTTGTAAAGGAACACATTTTGCACCTTCCGCTTGAACTTCGGAGGAGCAACGCATTTCATGTACTATGATGTGGTGTGATGGGGGAAGGGGCGAAAGTCCAACGATCATTCCCAGAAACGGTTATATTGGATATGTAATGGGATATTATACGAACTATATATGGTTTTCTTTAATAAAAAAAAAGGGTGCATGTGTTGTAGTGCCAGAAGAACGTTCTGCTGAGTACCGTAGGGACAGGAGGAGATTGACAGCTCCAAGTTATGTTAATTATTGCAAATATGCAGATGATTAAGGTTCCCAATTCAGAATGATTTATTTCCATGTGGGTTTATTGACCTTCTATGCAAAAATCCAGTTAAAAATAATCCTGTTCAGAAAGTGGTTGTTTTCTTTTCCCTTTTCAGCTTTCCGTTAAGGCCTCGGAGAGAACGTACCGTGATCAGAATCCAGTCACTCTGGCCTGGACGGTCTGCTGAGCCTGGTAACAGAGCAATCAGCATTGTGACTGGGAGCTGGATAGAGAGAACGTGTGTTCTATGGCTGGACAGCTGGAGAGAGGAATCACCGTGCTCAGATCAGAAATATTTATTGAAACAGTGCAACGAGTGTAGATTCCGCTGTAAACTATTTTTGTCACTTTTAACTTTTGTAGAATGTTAAAAGCAAAACAAAACATAAGTAACACAAATGTTGCAAGTTAAAATATCAAATTGGAAATGATAGCATGGGCTATTCTTACTGTAGCATATAATAAGACAATAATACATCTCCATATTCTGGGGCATATGCATCTTACACCCAGCCAGGTCAAAAGCACAATGAAAGTGTTTTTAACTTTTGTTTTGATATCGAGCGGCGCATTCATACAGCAGGTATAAACTTCGTTCTAGAGTATGAATGAAAGTAGCAAAACATTCATTCTAAAATACACTTACAATATTGTATAACTATAATAATAGTAATGAAGAAAGCTTTAAAGGTGAACCCGCAATCCGCCAATCAGAAGTGGCTAGCTGATTCCGGTGACTGCCGTCATGATGGCGTCTTTGCACCAGGAGTACGGCAACTGATGAGAATATATGCGTATCCGTGCGGCTATACCGTGGTTTCCTTTTATGAGAAATGTACGTGGTCCGCGTTTGCTGATGTAGAGTGAATTATACGGCAATTAGCGTAGTCTATCTTGCGTGAAGTTGCTCTGCGCATGCTCAGAAATGTGGCCGCATGTATATGCGTCTACGCGCTATTCTGGACCTTGTGCCCACATGCACCCGGAGAGGCGGAACAGGGGAGAGAAGCAGCGGGCAACCACAGGCCAAATACATCAAGGGTATGTTTCTGCATTTACGAACAGATACAGACTGGGACGCATTCAAATAGACACCTGTCCAAGCCATATTATTTGCGCGTGGTCAAAGGGAGGTGCTGATAATGGCTGATGGCTGATCAGAGGTGGTAGAGGATAATACAGTAGAGCAATTTAAACATGCTTGGAATAGACATAAGGACATCCTTACAAAGAACGATGAATCAAATAGGGTTTGAGATTACCACAGGCCAGACTAGATGGACCAAATGGTTCTTATCTGCCGTCAAATTCTGTTTCTGGGTTTCTAATTGGTGAATGCAATTAGGTGCTCGATTCTCCATCAACCCCGTAATGTATAACTGGTATAAATGTAAAAATAGTATGTGTTTTCCACTTTGTGTTTTTTACACACTATTTCTTCTCTTAAACCAATGGATTATTTGCAATGCACCATTGAAAACAGGCTGCTCCAGATGGATGACAAAGTTACTAGTTACTGGAACTGTTAGAGCAGACATGGGACCGTGTGCTTAAGGCTTTGTGCGGATGATTCCCTTCTCTCTACAGAAGTGGGACCGTGTGCTTAAGGCTCTGTGCGTATGATCCCCTTCTCTCTACAGACGTGGGACCGTGTGCTGAAGGCTCTGTGCGGATGATTCCCTTCTCTCTACAGACGTGGGACGGTGTGCTTAAGGCTCTGTGCGGATGATTCCCTTCTCTCTACAGACGTGGGACCGCGTGCTTAAGGCTCTGTGCGGATGATCCCCTTCTCTCTACAGAAGTGGGACCGTGTGCTGAAGGCTCTGTGTGGATGATTCCCTTCTCTCTACAGACGTGGGACCGTGTGCTGAAGGCTCTGTGTGGATGATTCCCTTCTCTCTACAGACGTGGGACCGTGTGCTGAAGGCTCTGTGCGGATGATTCCCTTCTCTCTACAGACGTGGGACCGTGTGCTGAAGGCTCTGTGCGGATGATTCCCTTCTCTCTACAGACGTGGGACCGTGTGCTGAAGGCTCTGTGTGGATGATTCCCTTCTCTCTACAGACGTGGGACCGTGTGCCGAAGGCTCTGTGCGGATGATTCCCTTCTCTCTACAGACGTGGGACCGTGTGCTGAAGGCTCTGTGCGGATGATTCCCTTCTCTCTACGCGGGACCGTGTGCTGAAGGCTCAGTGCGGATGATTCCCTTCTCTCTACGTGGGACCGTGTGCTGAAGGCTCTGTGTGGATGATTCCCTTCTCTCTACAGACGTGGGACCGTGTGCCGAAGGCTCTGTGCGGATGATTCCCTTCTCTCTACAGACGTGGGACCGTGTGCTGAAGGCTCTGTGCAGATGATTCCCTTCTCTCTACAGACGTGGGACCGTGTGCTGAAGGCTCTGTGCAGATGATTCCCTTCTCTCTACAGACGTGGGACCGTGTGCTGAAGGCTCTGTGCGGATGATTCCCTTCTCTCTACAGACGTGGGACCGTGTGCTGAAGGCTCTGTGCGGATGATTCCCTTCTCTCTACAGACGTGGGACCGTGTGCTGAAGGCTCTGTGCGGATGATTCCCTTCTCTCTACAGACGTGGGACCGTGTGCTGAAGGCTCTGTGCGGATGATTCCCTTCTCTCTACGCGGGACCATGTGCTGAAGGCTCTGTGCGGATGATTCCCTTCTCTCTACGTGGGACCGTGTGCTGAAGGCTCAGTGCGGATGATTCCCTTCTCTCTACGCGGGACCGTGTGCTGAAGGCTCTGTGCGGATGATTCCCTTCTTTCTACGTGGGACCGTGTGCTGAAGGCTCTGTGCGGATGATTCCCTTCTCTCTACAGACGTGGGACCGTGTGCTGAAGGCTCTGTGCAGATGATTCCCTTCTGTCTACAGACGTGGGACCGTGCCACGTGCAAGAATCCTCATTCACATGTACAGTACATAGAACACCATCTCCTGAAATCCAAGGCTAATCCCTTTCCTCTTATAGAGACGGCATATTCCCCGTCTTTATTACCAGTCACAAGAGACAGCAGCTTTAAACCGGAGAAGACTTTTTTCCGTACAGTCATTAGGACAGTATAATCTGCCGTGACATCACAACAACCCGATATAGACACATAGGATGGAGCAGCAAATGTCCTGAAACCAAACGCCATCCGAGTGTCTGAGGCATCTACGTGGCGTGACTGCGAGTCATAGGACACAGACACAACACAACGCTGCCAATACAACTTGTCATCCATTTTTACGTGAAGTGCATCTAAAACTGTACATGTGCCAAAATAAAGGCAGCTGTTACGTGATTATAGGAGAAATATTGTATATATATATATATATATATATATATATATATATATATTACAGTAATTTGTAGCATCCTTCAATCTTATATTATTTATGCTCCTATTCTCCTTTATGTCCTGATTTCGGCAACATTATTATCTTTTGATGGGCAGCCCGAACCTTAATTCATATCTCTGATTAATAATAAGATCAGTTATCATTTTTTTTTGTTAATTATTTATTTTATTAAATTATTATGCTTTGTGGCCGAAAGATAAGCATGTACTAAAGTTGTTTCTAACCTATCTAATTCGGAGGTGGAGATTTCGGCTGATGTGTTATAATTCAGTAAAAAAGGAAGTCTAAGTCCGTTCCCTGTTCCTTATAACTTGGCAGGCGTCCGGGACTATTTTTAGTACGCAACTTTATTGTATCAGTGTCCCATCTTCCTGCACACCAGTTAACCCTTAGCCCTACAGAGGAGCTGAGGCGTTAAATATTGTGCTTCAATCACAACAATGAAGAGCGATGTCTTCAAATAATCTTAGCGCCAAGCGGGGTCTATAAATGTAATTAGGACAAGATGGAAATGTGCTTCTGCAGACACATTTAAATTATTACCACGCAAAGCTGGTACACAGAGGCAAGTGACGCATGTTGCTCAGTCAGTATTAGCTGGAAAGGTTATTGTAAATAATAAAAATTAAAACAATTATATACAATGGCCCTGATTCATTAAGGAAAGTAAAGCAAAAAAAAAATAGTAACTTTGCACCTTGGCAAAACCATGTTGCATTGGAGGGGGGGGTAAATTTAAAATGTGGGGACAGATTTATAGTTGGGGTAGGGCATTACCGTGATTACATTAATAGTGTGCTTAAATACAGTTATTACGGGAGTTTCAATGTCGGCTTTTTGCTGGGTTAAAGCCGAGTTAAATTTACCGGAATAACAGGTTTAACTCTGTGCTACTTTGTGCACTACATGAAAAAACAGCCAATATTTATCTTATGTGCAAAATAATAAACTAATTTGCACCCTTTGCATTGTAACATGGATTTATCCAGGTGAAAACTTAACTCAATTTTTTGCCTTACATTCCTTAATGAATCAGGCCCATCATGTTTTAGGAGTAGAGGGACATATCGGGATGGAAGGGACTAACCTTTTTAATTTAACTAGATAAACCCTAATATTGTTTACACCCTTGGAAATGGAATCATGAACCTTGCGAAACATATAACACTAGCATAGAACTGTGACATCACAGACTGGGCTTGGGAAGATCGCGCATATTCTCCAAAGCAGACCACAGCGTCACAGCCTCAGGATTGTCAGACCTGGCTATGTATCCAGGTGGTCAAGCGCTAAATACTATTTGCTGGAAGCATTGTATCCTGTGATTAACAAGTTTGCATGAGACTGAAACATTTTATTGTCCAATTCTATACTGTAAAGGTTGCTCTCGATCGGATTACATTTTTGGCCTGTGTATGCCCAACTTTTATTAAACACAATGGGCCTGATTCATTAGGGAACATAAATGCCGATACGCGATGTATTTTGTGTAAAATTGGACTGCGGATGTTCAGAAATTAATTACAGGCCCAGTGAAGGCAAGTGTACCCAATACATCTTGGAAAGGGGTGTATGCACATAGACAATGTACAGTAAGGGTGTGCCAAGGTCAAGTGCACATCCAGCTGAATGAAGCTCTGGACTTCTCTCAGGTACATGATTTTTTATCACTTGCACCAGCCACAGGTCAGGTGTAAGTGCTGAGTCATAGTGATGACGGCTGTGTGCTAGAACATGTGTTTGAAAGAGTAACTGTAAAAAATTACTTTATGTACAGTAGACATTCATAACATCATAATAAATGTTTTTTTATTTTTTAGTGTATTTTTATTAATTACCACAATTACCATATTATTAACAGGGGCAATATCTTTAATATTTTTTTTCCATGCGTTCTGATGGGACTTTATATACACAGTACATATGCATAGTGCGTATCCTGCAGTGTGTTGTGTCTTTCTGCAGACTGCAAGTGCCGTATAGGCAGAGTGTACCCGTATTCAACTGGAAACGTTTCTTCAGCAGCACAGAGTATATCAGGAGATGAGTGATGTGTTAGTGAGGACAGGGCTGCATGTGACAGGGGCAGTGACATGATGTGAGGAGGGGAATGGAGGCAGCAGGAAGCCACAGACTGAGAGTTATATAGTGGAAGGAGCAGGGTCCCCCAGCAGCACAGAGTATATCAGGAGATGAGGGATGTGTTAGTGAGGACAGGGCTGCATGTGACAGGGGCAGTGACATGATGTGAAGAGGGGAATGGAGGCAGCAGGAAGCCACAGACTGAGAGTTATATAGTGGAAGGAGCAGGGTCCCCCAGCAGCACAGAGTATATCAGAAGATGAGTGATGTGTTAGTGAGGACATGGCTGCATGTGACAGGGGCAGTGACATGATGTGAGGAGGGGAATGGAGGCAGCAGGAAGCCACAGACAGAGTTATATAGTGGAAGGAGCAGGGTCCCCAGCAGCACAGAGTATATCAGGAGATGAGTGATGTGTTAGTGAGGACAGGGCTGCATGTGACAGGGGCAGTGACATGATGTGAGGAGGGGAATGGAGGCAGCAGGAAGCCACAGACAGAGTTAAATAGTGGAAGGAGCAGGGTCCACCAGCAGCACAGAGTATATCAGGAGTTTAGTGATGTGTTAGTGAGGACAGGGCTGCATGTGACAGGGGCAGTGACATGATGTGAGGAGGGGAATGGAGGCAGCAGGAAGTCACAGACTGAGAGTTATATAGAGGAAGGAGCAGGGTCCTCAGTAGCACAGAGTATATCAGGAGATGAGTGATGTGTTAGTGGGGACAGGGCTGCATGTGACAGGGGCAGTGACATGATGTGAGGAGGGGAATGGGGGCAGCAGGAAGTCACAGACTGAGAGTTATATAGAGGAAGGAGCAGGGTCCTCAGTAGCACAGAGTATATCAGGAGATGAGTGATGTGTTAGTGGGGACAGGGCTGCATGTGACAGGGGCAGTGACATGATGTGAGGAGGGGAATGGAGGCAGCAGGAAGCCACAGACTGAGAGTTATATAGTGGAAGGAGCAGGGTCCCCAGCAGCACAGAGTATATCAGGAGATGAGTGATGTGTTAGTGAGGACAGGGCTGCATGTGACAGGGGCAGTGACATGATGTGAGGAGGGGAATGGAGGCAGCAGGAAGCCACAGACTGGGAGTTATATAGTGGAAGGAGCAGGGTCTCCAGCAGCACAGAGTAGTAATTGTACATATCTATCAATCTATCTATCATGCTTTCCTTAGAAAATAAAATATTTAATAAAGATAAGATAAGATAGCTGCCTCAGTACGTCACTCTTTAGGGTAGATTTAAAAAAAAAAAAATGAAAACTTGAGGTGTTGCCCATACCAACCAATCAGATTTCACCACTCATTTTTTAGAATGCACTATATAAATGATAGCTAGAAGCTCATTGGTTGCTATGGGCAACACCTCCACTTTTCCCTTTTCCTATTTTAGAAAGTTTGATAAGTGTGCTTCTGTTTCTGGATTAATGTTATTGATACTGAGGAAGTGAAAGACCGCTCCTTATATTACATCGTTCAAGCCGAGTCCCTTGACATTCACAAAATCCCATCTCTACTTTCTCCCGACTGCCATCGTTCCACTACCGTATACCCTGCATGTAATACACAGGGCCGCCTCCCATTGGATGATAATATCACTTTATTTAATGAACTACTTAAAAAAAAAACCAACACAGCTGTTCACTAGTTGAAATATCGGTATCATATTTCACCTATTTTGGAGCTGGGAACTGTTTGCAATCTCTCCCGAATTAATTAAACCATAAATTTTACAAATGACTGTTCAATGTCCCTTGGCTTTGAAACACTATCGGCTTTGTTTAAATGTAATGTACTTTACTGAAACAAAGAAAGTCTAGCTCGTATTCCTCCATGCATACTTAGGGCAGGCTACATGACACTTGTGAGGCTGGTGAATGCTTCTGTTATGCTATTCCCAGCACCAAATTGGTTTGTCAAGTCGTTACAGACATAATTACTAAAAACGTCAACGGGATTATCCCAGCCATCAGAATGTAAATGAATCATTCCTTTATACCCAAGTGTCCAAACAGACATAACTCTACTGTAAAATATGTTGATATTATAAGGTCAGAAGTTTTAAAGAAACATAATGCAATTATAACACGGTTCCCTGAGTGTGCACAGTATAATGTATTGTGTGTTGTACACTCTACTGTAGATTATATATGGAGTAATATAGCCAGGACTGTAAATTATAAGAATATTATAAATCACTCAGTTCTGTGATGATATAAATGCATGAGGTCACATACACAGGCCCGGCGCTCCCATTAGGCAAGGTTAGGCACTTGCCTAGGGCGCCGGGCTCTGGAGGGCGCCCTCCAGAATGAAAATTACTTTAAAACTGTGCGGCGACCGCTGACCATACCTGTCACTGCCGCCGCACAGCATTCAGATGCACAGGGGAGGGGGGAAGAGGCTATTGCTCACCACCGCCGCCTCTCTGCTCCGTCTCCTCCCCTCCACTCACTAGTATAAGTGAGTGGAGGGGAGGAGACGGAGCAGAGAGGCGGCGGTGGTGAGGTAAGGAAAGACGGGGAGAGGGGGGAGGAGGGCACCGATTGTTCCGGGGGGGGGGGGGGGGGGGGGGGGGAGTGGGGCGCCGATTTTGTAAAATTGCCTAGGGCGCCATGGAGGCTAGCACCGGCCCTGCACATACAGAGTGCGTTTATACATCTTACAGGACTCAAAGATGGTTTATAGCAGGTCTGGCCAACCAGCAGCTATACAGGAATTGTTACACTACAAACCCCAGCATGCTTTGCCAGTTGATAGCCAGTCGATTGCTGGGAGGGCATGCTGGGAATTGTAGTTTGACAACACCTGGAGAGCCACAGGTTGACCAGGACTGGCTTATAGTATCCCTTAGAATTTACAGTAACGCATACTTGCCAAATTTTCCTTGTTGGCATCAGGGAGATCCCGGGGGAGGTGTGCGTGCGGAGGCGGGGCTTGACGAATTGCAACATTTTGGACCCTCATCAGTAAGCCCCCGCCCTGCGCCACTTATCTATTGTGGGGGAGAGAACCGGGAGGTTGCCCTGCTCTCCCTGGAGGTCTCCCAGAAATGCGGGAGTCTCCCGGACATTCCGGGAGAGTAGGCAACTATGCTTAAAGAAACGCAGCTAATGAATCTATAGAGACTGAAGTGTCTTTTACATTTCTGTCTCCATTACTGAAGTCATGTTGTCTTACCTGTCAGTCTCTGATTAAATCTTGGTCTCCATTAAAATGGCCACCTCCATAGGCATCTATACATGGACATAGGACACAATTTCTGAACTGTGTCATCATGCCACAGATGGCGAAGCCAACCACGTCTTGTACTGGCTCAGCATCAGGGAGAATGCCAGACTCTTCAGGGAGTGAGGGAGATCACCCCTATTTCAGGGAGTCTCCCTGACATTCAGGGAGAGTTGGCAAGTAGCAGTAACGGGTGTGTTATTCCTTATAGTACACAAGTTTTCCTAATGAACAACCTCAATTAGAAGTGATAACATTAGAACTAACCATTTATCTAGACATCTATTGCAATAAATGTTTTTAATATTGAAAACTTTATGTGTGATATAACTTTCCACAAAAGATATTTTTTACATCAGTTTCCATTATAATTTTATACATTAGGCTGGGTAACCGTTGTCATTTGAACAATGTAAGTTCCAATGCCGGTGAAATCGTACGTCAAACGTGGTTATTTACTTGTGAGTTTACTCCCGTTCGAGAGGTCAGTAGAGGGCAACGCTATTGACCGGAGTTCGTTTAACTTGCATTAAACCAGCTGAGACTGAAGAGTAGGTTACATAAAATGGGTATTTACAGAGATTTCAGATTGATTTACAATAAAAATATGAAAAAATAACAACAACATTTCTGTGGTGCAGAAAAGGACTCGGGTAATTGAAGAATGACCTTAGGTGAGGAGAACTTGGGGACATATTGGGAAAGAGAAGTACAGCTTAATAGAAACATTTAATGCACTTGACACAAGACTGAACGTAGGAGTGGTCTCCACGTCTCTCATTACAATACATAAAGTTAATTGCTCACAGCTGTCTTATGTTAATAACACATAGCCCAGGCTGCTTGTCATCTCGTCCCTATCAAGTAAAAAAAGCCTTGATTTCTGCCTTCTACAACATAATATAATCAAACTATGTAGTTCATTATTTCATGCAACACTGAAGAAATCCAGCACATTTTCAGCTGACAATTGTTTACCTGGTCTTAGGAAGGAGCTTTATGTTCCAAAAAGTTTGCAAAATTTCTAATTGTGCAGGTTCCATATAATTGGAGATATCCAGAGAAGTATACAGCACACTTGTCCGCTCTCCAGGAATGTATGTGAGACTCCCGATGTTCGGGGGAGAAGAAGACAATCCTCCCGGATCCTGATTCGCTTTCTTCTGATGACTTGATTCAATGCAAATGTTGTCATCATGGCTCCTCCTCTGCTGAGCGATCACGCTAATCGCAATCTTGTTCTGCAGGGGTGGGGCATATTACATTGTCACGCCCCTGCACTGGTCAATTGTTTGACATCCCCACTAGGAGCTAACAAAAAAGAGGCAAGTGTGGTATACAGCATCTGCAGAGAGTTCTCTCTCCATCTGAGATCATCCTACAGATACCCAAGCTGAGAGTGACCATTTCAGAGTAGGAGAGGGGGGTGTGAAGGAGGGTTTTACAGGGGTGGCCTCTTTTACGAGGAGGTGCAGAACACTTCTTCCCCCACAAAATTACTTGTGTTTTCCCTGTCCTTGGTGGTGACCCTGAGACTTGTTTTCCCCCCCTACAAGTACACTTTATACAGGAAAGCAAATTTATAAGTACCATTCTACCAGGTGTATTAAAAATATCCAGAAGTACAACAGTGACAGACATATATTAGACACAGGGATCTATTTACTAAGCTGCGATAAGCCAAAAATCTTGAGAAAACTTCTAGGCTTCGGAGGTGTCATCTGCGAGCGGACAGTAGGCGGATAAGAGAAAAACCAAGGTATTGTGCAGTGCGCACGCAATGCGCTTCATAAATCAGGCTGAAACAGTTTGTTCATTGGGTGCCTGAATCATTAAGGAACGTAAATGACGAAACAAGCCTTATTTTGCGTGAAATTGCTCTGCACATGCCCAGAACTGGGGCATACGCCAATGAACACAGTAACGTAAAATTCATCTTTATCAGCAAAGTACCCTAACTACCGCCTACGATTTCATGGAAAGAACAGGGAGGGGACTGGGCGTACACTCGTAGTCAGAGTACAGTAAGGGCGTGCCAAGCTCGAGGGCACACAGTAGCGTTTGAGTCACGCTTTGGGCATCTCTCAGGGACGAGTTTTTCTGTCGTATCACTTGCACCAGCTACAGGTCAGGTGTAAGTGCTGATTACTAGTGATGACGGCTGTGTATACAGCTAGAACATGTGTTTGTTATTGGGAGCAACTGTAAAAAGAGTTATCAACAGTTCATGTTTTCAGGATTTCTTTAATCATACACTGGTGACTTAATCTATTTGTCTGTGTCAGCAATTATCCCACCTGTTTCTACAGACAGAAATCCTGATAACATGACCAATGATGACTGGGATTGAGCACTGCTGGAGTACAGCATACATATTTAGTTTCACATTAATAAATTGAAGCAAAAGGAAAGAAAATGTCTTTTTAATAAATCATTGGTTTGGAAAAGTAATTAAAAGTTAACAATTTAACGTTAAGCTAGGCACACATCTAAGCAATTATTGTGCCAAACACACAATAAACGACTGTTAGTTCTGATATCGCATTACTGTGTACACCCCCGCGATCATGTTTTATCGTATCCAAAACACAATGCATCTGTTGATTTGGTTTTATAAACTTTCCAAAAATCACCATCAACGATGGAACGATGTTGGACAAATGTGGCAGTGTGCACGCAGTCACCACCAGTAGCGTATGCAGATATCTGTAGAGTGTACAGAGTCACAATCTTTTCAGCAGATGGTTATGAGAGATGAAGATCATACATCTGAAGGTAAATCGTGTAGGTGTGTACACATGAATCAGCTGCTCATCGTGACTTTCAGTCGTTGGTGAAATCGTTACAGAAATTGCATCTGAAGTAAGATTACATAGGTGTGTACCCAGCTCAATATCGCACATGAGTCCGCAAGCTGAGCCTAGGCCAATGCTACAACTAGGCGAAACTAGTTTGGACGCCTAGTGTGCCAGTGTTCATGGGGCATCTGAAACAACAAATGGGTTACATAATGTCCCTCTAGTGCAGTGTTTCTCAACTCCAGTCCTCAGGACCCCCTAACAGTACATGTTTTCCATATCTCCTTGCTGGAGCACAGGTGTATTCATTACTGACTGACACAGTGTAGCAGGTGGTATAATTATTTCACTGGTCACCTGGCAATCCTGCACTGTTAGTGAGTCCTGAGGACTGGAGTTGAGAAACACTGATCTAGGGGTAAATGTATCAAGCTGAGAGTTTGCCGGCGGGTTTGAAAAGTGGAGATGTTGCCTATAGCAACCAATCAGATTCTAGCTGTCATTTTGTAGAATGCACTAAATAAATGACAGCTAGAATCTGATTGGTTTTTCAAACTCGCCGGAAAACTCTCAGCTTGATACATTTACCCCCTAGTGTCTATACGGGTAGCTACTCACTTGTGAAGCTGCTGACTGCTGCCCTGGCATGTTTGTTATCGACTGGGAGTGCAGCGCTTAGCTATTATGTCGCAGCCCAAGAGGGGCAAACGCAGGATTTGTAGAGGGAGGTTTCCACACCACGCCACCAGTGGGCATGAGCAGCATGCATGGGGGTATGGCTATAATTTTAGACAGTGCTTGGCTGCTCTCCAACTCTTCCTATCCCTATAATATACATGGGCAATGCTGTGCCCTAGGCTTGGAGGGGGGTTTCCAGGCACTAGGAACCCCCCCCCCCTCGGTTTGCCTATGACCCAATGCCAATCTCCCAAGAGAAGAAAATGCTACCCTACACTTCTCCGCACAAGGTAAGATGCGATTAATGTGTCTAAAGGTGTGTCCAGAGAGCACCAGCATCCCAAAACTAAACCTTTTAGATTCTGTCATCTCTAACTATCAAGAGACACCATCAAGCATCAAATCTTCCCGTAAAACTTACACAATAATACAGTTGAACTGGATATCGCAGGTGTGGCAGTGATGTGCTAATGACACAAGGCAGACCTGCCTGGGCTTCACGGTGTCAAAAGAAATTCTGTGAGGGCCTTATTACAGTCTCTCCTTGTTCAAGTGTAAGGCTTTTTTTTTTTTTTTAATTAGTGAAAGACTTACTCCAAATGGAATCTTTTCCAAAACTTCTAGACATCTTGCCAATTAGTCCTTTGTGAAACTGTCACCCGCTCAGCCAATGATTGCACAAAATTTCAATGAGTTTTAATTTTGTTTATACACAAGTACCACTTTATCACAGCGTCTGTGACATATTCCCCGCAGCGAAATTCTTTTGCTGTGTGATTTTCTTCGTCTTTCAAAACACCATAGATCAAGTGTGTTTAATGTACGACGGGCCTGACATTAAAAAGAGGAATCTAAAGTGACAGGAGAGAAACAGGCAGGGAATGCTGGGAAATGAATCGGAACAAGATAATGCTTGTCGGAGTGCTGGCCTCACAGGTTATACAGCATAGTGAGACACAAGGTGACTACGACAGACTAAGTTTCACTCTTCAAAATTTAACATTTGAGCAAGTGCACTAATGTATGACAGACATGGTTGGTTTTGCTTTCTATGGAGAAGTTTTTTTTTCTGGTTGATACTATCAGGACACAAAAGAGAGTTCTTGGCTTAATCTGGTAAGAATTCTGCATTTTTGTATGGGAAATAAAACTATTTATCTTATCCCCTTTTGATCTTTCCTATCGTGATGCTGTAGAATCCGTGATTTCTCCTTAACTCTGGGCTACTTTAAGGTCCATTGCTTAGATGGAGCGGATGAAGGCATTTTGTGGACTGAAATGAAATTCAGCCAGTTGCAACACTTTAAGGGGATTTGCAACTGAAGTTCTCCATGGATTTTCAAGATAGAGGAATTACATTATCTATTAAATATAATCCTCCCATTTCCAGAACCCCGTTGCTTATAAATTGATTGAGGGACTTCCATTTTGTGCATTAGATTAAAAAAAAAAAAATATATATATATATATATATACACATACATACACACTCACATACATAACATATATATAAGTACTGAGAAACTGAGACGAGAGAGACTAGAAGTGGTTCTGTAGGTGCTGGATCAGCAGGAATACTTAATTTTAACATATACGGCGGAAGCATGTCTAATTTTGACATAAAGCGCAATCAAGCAACCCTTTCTGCAAAGGACGTGACGGATTGCCATGTATTACCCCGCCCATTCCCTTAGTACGAGTCCCATCTCAGAGGTGAATAGTGCGATTGGACAAGAGTTTGATCAAACGGTTCGCCTCAAACAAACATCTGCAACAGTTAGAAAATAGGGACTCACTCAGATTACACAAGAAATTACAAACTCATATTCAAATATTTTATGATGGGGTCAAAGGGATAATGATAATGATAATTTATAGAGCAAATACAGCCACTCGACATTGCTAGGTATATGTAAGACTATGTATTACTGAGCTGAATTATATATATGAGGTATAAATATGTCCTTCTCTTTGCAGCAGGCTGCCATATTATTATGATCCTGAAGACAGTGAATTCAGGGGCTCTGACAGAGGGGTGGCCGGTAAAAGGGACCTGGGGCCCAGCCTATCTTGGGGCCCTGGGCCTGCCTGTGTAGTTGAAGAAACCACTATTCTGGACTGGCCCTGCCCTCTGCAGCGGCTATGGAAGGGGCCCCAAGAAGTTGCTATACCGGGGCATGAAATTTATCTTGGCGAGTGATAGGCTTGTAGGCTTGTTCTGTGGAAATATGCTGTATGGATTGGTGGATTCATACAAATGGTCCAGACTAGCGATCTAACAGACACTTGGAAAGTATAGTTTTCTGCCATGTCCCATGGCTTTTGGTGTCAGATGGTCCATTAACACATTACGCACCCTATTGTATGATAATATATAACCACGCTCACTTGCAAATAACATGTTATCTTTACCTGACTGAGAACCAGAAGCCAGAAAAGCACAATTACAAGTGCAAGCCCCCCCCCCCCCCCCTAGACTGTAACCTCACACCAATCTCACACAGACACTGACTATAATTTCACTGCAGATTAACTTGCTCTGAGAAATATACATTGGAAAGCCTCAGACACGTATTATAGCCCCAGCGACACAGCTGTCGCTGAAACGAGAGAGCGAGAAAATCTCGGGGATAAGAAAAGAATCATTTGTTTTACACCTGTTTACATACACTTTAGTCCCTGGAAAAGACATGCATTCAATTACAGAGATAATGTTGGAATATCGCCCTAATGCACAGGCAGATCAATGTGCAATATTTTGGGTAAAAACAAAAAAAATGGAAAAGTCTGGGATGCTAAATTCACCAAGATAAAAAGCAGCTCGCTAAATAAGACAAGTGCAACAAGTGCAACAAGTGCAACACCAAAACATCTGTGCGCAGTTTGTGATTCAGTTTAAATCAGCCAATGCATGGGGCAAACACAGACATCCTATCAGTTAGAGATGAGACCCTGTCTCAAGTTTTGATTATATATAAAGCCACCTCTCTGTTATGTCAAAATAATGCAGCTGTGAGGTTGGCAGGATGGTGGGAGGATGCCCTGGCTGCACTTCCTCAGAAGAGGTCAACTCTCTGCACTTCTCAGAGCAAAGTGATAGCCTTGGGGAGTGATACTTGGACCCAGGGGTGTGGGGCTGTCTCCCCTGGGGGCCTTCAAGGCCTTGCCCCTCACCTCCGGCCTGTATTCGCTGCCCTCCCTGCACCCATGGATGTACCCCCACTCTAACCTTCAGAAGGGCAGAACCCTTAACCTCAGTAATAAGTTTAAAGCTACATTTAATTAAAAGAAATAGACCAATCCTTAATGACATATCAGCTGGCATTTGAATATGAGACAAGCAAGTGTTACAAGCTATAACAAACAATTTGGACCATTCAATGTGACTTCTGGGGGACCAGATTTATCACCAGCTTTTGAATGTCAGGGCTAGAAAAGGCACAACACAATTCAGCTGAGAGGTTTCCATATGTCAACCTGTTCCTCTTGCTTTAATGTGCCACATGAGAGGTAATGTCTGTTCACAAGTGTAAGTGGGGGGAAAAAAATAGACAACTTTGTGGCGCACTGGTACATAACATGGCCTGCTTGAGTTCTTACCTTGCTTTACTGAAGTATAATATCCTGTGATGTGGTGTGGAGGAATCCACGCCACGTGTGGAGGAGGTCATGTGGTATGGTGTGTAGGAAGTCATGTGAAGCGTGGAGGTCATGTGATGTGGTGTGAAGGAGGTCACATGATATGTAGAGGAGCTCATGTGATGTGGTGTGGTGGAGGTCACATGATATGTAGAGGAGGTCATGTGACATGGTGTGAAGGAGGTCACATGATATGTAGAGGAGGTCATGTGATGTGGTGTGGTGGAGGTCACATGATATGTAGAGGAGGTCATGTGATGTGGTGTGGAGGAGGTCACATGATATGTAGAGGAGGTCATGTGACATGGTGTGAAGGAGGTCACATGATATGTAGAGGAGGTCATGTGATGTGGTGTGGTGGAGGTCACATGATATGTAGAGGAGGTCATGTGATGTGGTGTGGAGGAGGTCACATGATATGTAGATGAGGTCATGTGATGTGGTGTGGAGGAGGTCATTTGGTATGGTGTGTAGGAAGTCATGTGAAGCGTGGAGGTGGTCATGTGATGTGGTGTGAAGGAGGTCACATGATATGTAGAGGAGGTCATGTGATGTGGTGTGAAGGAGGTCACGTGATATGTAGAGGAGGTCATGTGACGTGGTGTGGAGGAGGTCACAAGATATTGACTGCTCGGATAAAGATAAGATGAAGTTCAGCTTTGTGACTCACAGACCTTCTTCCCCAGCTATTTTTCACATGGGAAAAGTGGGGGTAGTTCGTTGAGAGAATAAGAGCTTGGACCAACCAAGCACCAAGATAAGAGATGAACCTATGGGGCATAAAGAAGGAAGTAGCTAGGGGCAGCAGGTGAAAGCTTAGAGAGCCACATACAATATAATTAACAGTTCATGTGAGGAATGAATGAACTGTTATAGTGAAAATTGTTGGTTTCACACCCTCTAGGAGACTGTGACACGTTTTTACATGTTTTCTCTTTTCTCCAGGGATTAATGCGTCAAATGGCTTATTCCGGCCATTCCCACCATCGCCCCGATATTGCGGTGTGCGTGGTTCTCAAGCAATCACAATGTGTGGAGAAAGCAGGGTGACCAACTTATGTATCACAAAGGATATTTCCAAACACCTCATTTCTACTACGTATGACACCAATATATACATGGATTGTGTAGTAGTTGTCACGGTATCCGATGTTAGAAAAGACCTCGAACCCTGCTCAGACTAACCTCCAAGAGTCTAACAGAGAAAGAGGTATTCACCAGGGATATACAGGCTTGGCTGCTCTCTAACCGCAGGACGTAGTCCTCTAGGAAGCACAGAGGAGGGTACGACAACCAGGACATAGCTGAGACGAGAAGCTGAGCTGGAGTACCGGAAGGTAAGTACATAGATAGATGAATCTGAGGAACGAGATGGAATGGGCAACAGAGCACTGGAGCGCGGAGATCGTAATAGGTAATAGAGCACAGGATCGATGCGGAACAGGCCACAATCAGTGTTGAAAGGTAGATAACCCAGACTAGACAGTGAGGAGTTGAGCTGCAGAGTACAGGAGCACTGAGATCCCGGTGGGCAGTATAGCCTGGAAACAGGATCGCTGGTGATACGAAATGCTCTGCAGATTGATCGTGGAACAGGTAACACGAATGCAACCGAGAGGTGACAGCTGCAGGTAACTGGAGCGTTAAGGTCCCAAGAGGCAGTAAGCACACAAAGCAGGATCGATGGTGATACGCAATGCTCTGCAGATTAGCCACAAGTCTTGATCATGGAACAGGTAACTCAAGTGCAAACGATATAAATAGAAGATGACGGGAGTCAGAGAGAACAGCGTCCTCACAGGAGGAGAGACCTGAAGATCTGACAACGGAAGGTGGGAGGAAGTGCCTGAAATAGTGAACTGACTTATGGTCACCTGCTGCCCCTACAGCCAATGTGAATCCAGGAGAAGCTTGATAAGTGCTGGGCTTGCACATGCGCAGCAACCGCCAGCCAAATGGCATCAGAAAGGAACGCCGAGCAAGCCAAATGGTAGCGGTAGTCAAGGGAAACCACAATATCGGTTATCCCAGACAGAACAGCAGGTGATATGTGTGATACTAGTGTAACAACCGTGTGCAGATTCACTACCTAGGTACCCAGGATTATATGTATATTTTCACAGGGGACCGTTGTATATGATATTATGTGTGGTGTATTTGTAAAAGTAAATTATCTAGTTGACACGGTTTAATTCAATGTTTATGGCTGTGTAAATTCTAAATCTAAAGGTTCCTTATAATGCAGCCATGTGGGTACCGGAGATAATATGGGTCCATTGTTTAATCACTGGGACTGCTCAGATTGTGTGGGGTTAGAGGCAATTTGAGCACTATTTTCTGGGGACAGACAGGATAAACATAGGACCAGGGTGGTCCAGACATTGTGGCACCATACAGCTCACTATAGGAAAGATCACCACAGCAGTAGTATAAAGATAGCCTACTTCCAAGAGTTTGATAAAGCCAATGTCGGTTTAGCCGGCCATGTGAGACGGTAAACATGGAGCTATTCCCTGCTACATTACTACGCTAAAGGACCCGTCTTCTGTCTACTGCCTGAGATCATCTATTGTATGGTTGTCAACACCATGAGCCAATCTCCGCTCTCCATCACCCGTGTGGCGGACCTGCTACACGAACATTTTACCTGGTTATATACTTTGGCTATATATTGGAACTGTTGTAAGCATAGTGTGGATTTGCAATAAAACCCAACCTTTGGCACACAGATGGTGTCATGCCGAGTGACTAAGTAACCCAGTAGCAGGTACCGGCCCTGGTATCTTCACTCAATAATAAGGAAAGTATCAGAAATAATGCGGCAAATTCTATTACCCTTTGTGTGTGGTCATCTTCTGAACTACTGACAAATTAGGCCCCCTGCTTACATGGCAAAGTTAGACTGTGATCCTGTCATTAGCTCCTTGTATAATCCATCTTAAGTAGAGTATTATTATTATTATTATTATTATTATGAATAAAATGTTTATTACATGACAGAAACAGTGAATTGGAAACAACTTTGGGCACTTTCTTGCATAAGCTCTATTTATTTATTTAGTTATCTGTCTTTTTTGTGTTCCCTGCTAATTTTGCCCCATTTTGCCTTATTTAATACTTCTGCCAAATTCAAACAAGAGGCCATTTATTGAAGCAATCCATGTTCACTCTAGTTCTATCATAGAGTTTACATTACTGCAGAGTTTAACATATATCTGAGGTTAACTTTGCATAAATACTGTCTTAGTGCATAAAGAGCACACCTGCAGCTATATATATATATATATATATATATATATATATATATATATATATACACACACACACGTTAACCCGTGCATGATACTCATGTATTCTAGTCAAATCAAGCTACTTAAGGTGTTAAAAAGGTTCTTGTCATACATTTGGGCCATAGCCCAGGCCTCAACCACCAACCACTCCCCACTGTCACCCCCGGCAACCACCAACCACTCCCAACTGTCACTTCTCCTTCAAGAAATATATATATATATATATATTTTAAATCTTTATAAACACTTTTAACAATTAACAAATTAAAAACATCTTAGTATACCAAATTTCAGCCCTTTCTGAATTTTTTTTTCCACACACACACTAAGAATTTAGTAGGTCAGTGTATAACTCCGCCCAGCAGGTGGCCCTGCAGCTTGGTTTTATTTTTTCCACACACACACAGACAGACTAACACACGCCGTTAGACATTTATATTATAGATATATATAGATAGATATATATATATATATATATATATATATATATATATATATATATATATAAAAAATATATACTGGATATATATATATATATATATATATATATATATATAAAACAAATCAGAACAGATCTGTTGTGAGTTGAAATAAGTGCCTTAAGATGTAAAGGCTAAATAAAGCTCAAACAAGCTAACTTCACTAGTACATGATTTAATTTTCCTTCTAAAAAAAGGAACTACAGTATCTGGTATCAATTTACTGGAACTAACAAGCTCCTCTCCTGATCTTTTAATCATGGTAATATTGGGTAACCAGTCTTTATTGAACTCTGCAGTCTTTCCATCCTTGTAGTGATACTGTTTCCAATTCAGCCCCGTAGCCTATTCTGTAAGGACTGGAACATTATTTCAACAAGCTAGCTTAACGGAAACTTGCCATGGAATCCGAAACACAGCACAGTAGGGGAAATGGGTGTGTGGATGTTACTCACATCCTGCTGGGCGATGATCCCTCAGACTTACGGCTCATGTCCTGCAGGTCAGGCTCACTCACTTCAGGTGAAGTTCTAACTCCGTAAGCGTTATTCACCGCGGGAAAGCACTGGCCTTTGACCCTTGAACGGCTGCTATAATTTAATAGTAATGATTAATATCTAGATAACCAGACCATGCTGACATTGGGGCCCTGGGGAGCTGGTACTCCCATGTCTTTAGGTCATCTACTTTGAGTATAAAAGAATTAAGAACAACAAGGGCCTTAACTAAACCAGCCTAGGTGGATCCTCTCTCCCAGGCAGACACTTCTCTATCACTTCCTTTCACAGACATAGATAGGTTATCAGGAGACTTTCCCACAACAAACCTACATGGGATTTGCTGACAAAGTCCATTTAATTTTACTTTAATAAACCTGCTTAAAGAGACCAGTAAAGTGTGAAAGTAGCAAGTATTATTTAGGATTTGTTCAAATTTAGGGGAACTGTCTTTTACAACTATGTGTCTGTCGCTTATCCCTTTAATTTTGGACAAACGTGCAAAACAGCGCTGCCAAACGCAGGAAGTGGTGAATATTTTATCGAGGGGTTTTCAAAATGTTGCTAATCTCTGTTAGTAAAAAACTGAAACATTTTTCATTTATGTAACTTGTTTACTGATTTTGGAACCCTTTGTCATTACAGAAATGTTGCAAAACTAACAATTCTCCCAGACAGTGTTTAAGTGACTTTAGGTCTTGACTCTTAGAACGCAGGAATTCAATCCTTAGTTTCCCCATTTATCTCGGTAAATACGATAAGAAGGAAAGTTGGTAGAACCCAGCTATCCTCAAATGTCTTCCAAAAGGAAGGTCTCTTCAACCAATTAGCTTAATTAGTTTTAGCACAAAATAAAGACTTTTGGACAGGAGCCAGGTTAAAGGTTAAAGGATGTGAAGAAAAGATGAGTGAGGGATTAAATATGCAAATCTGTACTATAGCTATAGTAACCAATCAAACATTTGCATTCATCATTTAACTTGCAAACTGGTAAAAGCTAATTGTTGATTGGTTTCTGTGGTTTAGTGCAGATTTTCAGCTATATTAGTATATAATCCTCATAATGGCCACTGCGCACACTGACAGTTGTTTCAAGAGCTAGCTGAACGTGAACATACGTTGGAATATATTTTGTCTGGCCAGTGTTTGAAAGTGTTCCCCATTCAGTAAATGCACCTACTTGCTACTGCATAGGAAACACCAAGGGCCTGATTCATTAAGGAAAGTAAGGCAAAAAAACTAGTAAGTTTTCTCCTGGACTAAACCATGTTGCAATGGAAGGGGCAGGGCCGGATTTGCCACTAGGCAACCTAGGCAATTGCCTAGGGCCCAGCGGTCCCCAGGGGGCCCTCCTTTAAAAATGGGCCGCTACTTATGGGCCAGTGCTATATGCTTGCCCCTCCCGGGCTAAAGTCTGCCAGCCAGCCCCTATATGTTATGCTAAAAAACTATAGTGCTATGGATTTTTTCAGGGAGGGGGCCCCAAACCAGTATCTTGCCTAGGGCCCCATGAGGTCTAAATCCGGCTCTGGGAAGGGGTGCAAAGTAGTTTATTATTTTGCACAGAAGTTAAATACTGGCTGTCTTTTCATGTAGCACACAATACTTGATAGCTTTATTTTTACACTGAAATTTAAAGTTGATCTAGGACATGCCCTACCCCAACTATAAATCTGTTCTCACATTTTAATTTGAGCTCCCCCTCCAATGCAACATGGTTTTGCCAAAGTTACTCATTATTTTTGCTTTACTTTCCTTAATGAATCAGGACCCAAATTTGTACATAACATTAGACATATCTGTTCCGGGTTGATTTAGATTGTAAACTGATATGGCTTAAAATAATATAATAAATTATATTATTTTTATTATTATTACCACTACATTATAGCTCAGCCTATATTGCTTGTGGTTATTGTCAAATTACAATTATGTTTGACTGTAATAAGAAGCTAATTTCCTTATTGCCAAAATGTAAAAATGACTTCAAAGTAGCAACACAACTTAAATACAGCTTCTGTTCAGCAGTTATTGGTGAACAGAAATACAGAGGTATCTTCAGCAACACAAAAGGGGGGCAATGAACTTACTACAGGAGTATTATAGTTCTGCAGTTTCCCCTGGTCTGCAGTTTGTCTTTGGGTAATAAGGGAACTCCTCCTGTTTCAGCTTCCTGCCCTTGGTAACTGTGATTAAAAAAAGCGGAGACTGCTGAGGACTCCACCTAGCTCACAAAAACAGCTGAAAGACCTGTGAGGGAATAACAGGAGTGCAGCTACACACTGGAGTATGAACAGAAACTGGAGTGGAGTAAAAAGTCAGTGGAGCAGGAGTCTTTCTGCTACACATGGCTCAAATAAAGCCAGAGGAACAGAAATCACTCTGCTACATTGACTAACATTCTATTTTTTCGTCTATAGCCACATTCCCACCGGTGGAAATTTAAAAAACAAACATGTCTGTAAAAGATGACTTTCTGTTTAAACAGAGATGGGTAAACATGAATAACCTGTGATGTTTAATAAAATGTGCTGGCTCGTGGCCACAGTTACCTCAATTTCCTTAATGTGTTTGGCTACAGGAATTACCAGAATTATGTTAAAATAAACCTATATACATATTTAAATATACAGTATATTTACCTAAAAATTCCAATGATTCATAATGAAAATATGAACAGACTGAAATAGCGATGATGGAACTGCCAAAAAACAGCCAGAAAATACATAACCTTTTCAAATAAAGCTTTTGTTATAAAAAATAACTTGTCACAAAATAATATATTTTAACTGATAAAATCAAACAAGAGGTTAAATGTTTGACAAAACAGTATTATTTCATTACTGTGACAGAAGCTTTACATCACTACTCTGTGCTGCTGTGGGATCCTGCTCCTTCCACTATATAACTCTCAGTCTGTGACTTCCTGCTGCCTCCATTCCCCAACTCACATCATGTCATTGTCACTGTCACATGCAGCCCTATCCTCACTAACACATCACTCATCTCCTGATATACTCTGTGCTGCTGGGGACCCTGCTCCTTCCACTATATAACTCTCAGTCTGTGGCTTCCTGCTGCCTCCATTCCCCAACTCACATCATGTCATTGTCACTGTCACATGCAGCCCTGTCTTCACTACCTCATCACTAATCTCCTGATATACTCTGTGCTGCTGGGGACCCTGCTCCTTCCACTATATAACTCTCAGTCTTTGGCTTCCTGCTGCCTCCATTCCCCTCCTCACATCATGTAACTGCCCCTGTCACATGCAGCCCTGTCCTTACTAACACATCACTCATCACCTGATATACTCTGTGCTGCTGGGGACCCTGCTCCTTCCACTATATAACTCTCAGTCTGTGGCTTCCTGCTGCCCCCATTCCCCTCCTCACATCATGTAACTGCCCCTGTCACATGCAGCCCTGTCCTCACACAATCACACTATTGTCTGTGATTTCCACAATCAAAATGATACCCTTAAACACTCTGTCCTCCTTTGATCTTACCAGTGGTTTGATTGGCTACAAGGTGTTCTATGCCCGCCCACTTTAAAACTGTGAACATACAGGCACAGGACACAGAGACTGATAACTAAATTCTGCTGTGACCCTGGTGAGATGCATCAAAGAAAATTAAAATGATGCTCAAGATAATGTTATAAACACAAATAACACAAAGGAAACATCAAGTAGAGAACGATTGTAAACTTCATATGTATGAAACGCTAATATTACATTTTGCTACATACGGTTTTCAGAAAACCAAGCTCGAGCATCTCTACAATAAAAACACATTGTATGTAAACTACAAAAATGGAAATCTTTATGTAATTATATAAATAATTTACTAATAACAGTTGTTATTTTACATTTTAATAAAACCTTTTATGTTTCGTGTCTACGTATGTAAAGCACTGTTTAGACAGTTTAGATCTGGAGATACACTTTTATTTGGATATGGACAGAACTACACAGAAACTGCATGCTCTTTTTAAATACGAAACTTACAAGCAAGTTGTGATAGGACATGAATCAGGTCCCTAATATTCAAATGATTATAATATTTTCAAGTTCTGCACCAATTATGAACAAAGTTCCCTTAACACAGGGCTCATTGACTTGAACGTACTAATTAGCTGGCTTTTAAATGTCACATTATTGCATCTATTACACAGTATGAAGTTTTATAAGATTGTGTATGAGTTGCGGTACTATAGTGTCACTATCTGGCCCCCGGTATTGACCCCTCCTGACCGTTCTGTGCTGGAGAGATCAGCAATTTTGTTACTGTGTTTATTATGTATTACCGCTAACTGCAGCCAAGTGATGGATTACTAAACAACTAAGATACCAAACAAGGGATCCGAGCAAGAGCAGCAGATCTATAAACATAATTCCTTCCATTTGAATGCACTTTTGACTTTTGCTGATAAGCCCCCCAGGAGCGGAATAATAAGAAGGTGTGAATGAATGGAAGGGGCTTCTCCCTTCTGAAAAGTGTTGGCAGCCGTGACGGTATGAGCTCAGACAAGAGACTGCACCTGAGTACACAGCTTCGGCTATGGACATTGTGAATCTGCGATCACAGCCCAACTTACATCACCGCAGATGGTGGAAATTTAGGAAGGAGAGAGAATGCAGGGGAACATCTCGCAAGGCTTCTGCCGCTCACAATTACATCTGCTTTTATTTACAATGTTATAACAGGTGTAAATACTCGCTGTTACTTTCAAAGCACACATAGGGGGGTATTCAAGTGTCCTCAAGTTTTTTTTTCCCCCCGCAGCGTTAAAAAAAGAAAAATCTCCCACGGGTTTTTAGCTCCAATACCAACCGTTTTTAGTTAGCGCAGCGTGAAAACTCGTGCAATTCAATTGAAAAAGAGAGAAAGCTGCCCCCGTACGTTAAACATTGTGTTTGCGAGTTTTTAGGGGAGTTTTAACTCGGTCATGTATAACACAAAAAAAAGGTTTTGCAGACATTTTCATACATTAGATTACATTACACATTGATAATATCTACATTACAGTACTTTCTTTAGCATATTTTTTAAATTTAACTATTTTTTTACCATAGAATCATCTATACCATGTCAAAGCACATTACTACATTCATAGTTGTACCAAAAATATATATGAATATAATTTAATTTGTGATTTTAATTATTTATTTAGTTTTATGTTTATTTTATTTCATTATTTTTTCACCAGAAAATCAAATTTTACATGTTAGGCATTAGTGATAAACATAAGTTTAACCTTTTTTTTTCACATTATTACATGATTTCAAATACTTTTCAGAGGTTTTTTATTTTTATCACACCCCAAAGAGGTGCGAGATAAAACAGCATATTGGCCTGTTTAACGCACCGGGTTAAAAAACAATTGAATGGGTTTTAACTGCCTCTCACACACCCTATACTTTCAATAGACCTTCTACTGGAGCACAAGAGGAGCGTTTAACTGAGCGTTAAAAATGGAATTGAATCGCGGGTAAAGCTAACCCGCTCGAAAATGATAAAACACAGCGTTAAAATGACAACGCGATTAAAAGAAAACAACTCGCTGACAATTGAATACAGTAAGTACAGACCTAACTGCACAATATCGGGGGAGTGTTCCCTATCAGAGACATTCAGATATCAGGATCCCTCCTACTTCTATGAACTATTGTTTCATTGCTATTTTAGTTCACCATTTTTGCACATTGGATCTTATTAGTCTAAGGGGTATATTCCCTAAACTGCGGGTTTGAAAAAGTGGAGATGTTGCCTATAGCAACCAATCAGATTCTAGCTGTCAATTATTTAGTGCATTCTACAAAATGATAGCTAGAATATGATTGGTTGCTATAGGCAACATCTCCACTTTATCAAACCCGCAGTTTAGTAAATATATCCCTAAATGTTTTCATGTGCGTTGTTTTTGTCCTTTGTTGCCTATTATTTTTGCCGTTCTAACTGGGTGGTTTTTAGTCCTTCATTCAAAGTGTTTTCCCTTTATGAAGTGTGATTGTTGGTGTTATTATTATTATTATTATTTATTGCAGTGTTTTGTGTTCCATACTTTAAAGCAGCTCTTTCGGTTTAGTTTTATTGTTATTCAATAAAACTTTAATGTATGCTTCTGTCTGTACAAACACTGTTTATCCTCATATCAGCTTATATTCATATCAGGACAATTGAGCACAATACTCACATCTGTTCAATTTGACTTCTAAAGAAGGGGACACCCTTGGTTTCGTTGCCCTTGTCCCGCACATTCCCCTCTTAACCTTCACAGTTTTGCACCCCCAAAAATCTTATACCCCCCCCCCCAACATCCTTGCACCCTAGGCTGTAGCTTAGTCAGCCTATTGCAAAATCAGGCCCTGTGTCCCAGGATATACTGATGTCCATAGATGGATTCAGAACCTTGATTAAAGGTTAGGCTTAGGTATGGGGTTAGGGCTCGGCATAGGGTTAGGTTTAGGGTTATAGTTAAGGTAAGGCACAGGGTTATTTTTAGGGTTGGGCATAGGGTTAGGGTGTTAGGCATAGGAATAGGATTATGGTTAGGCATAGGGTTATGGTTAGGGTTAGGCATAGGGTTAGGGTTATGGTTAGGCATAGGGTTAGGGTTAGGCATAGGATTAGGATTATGGTTAGGCATAGGGTTAGGGTGTTAGTTAGGCATAGGATTAGGATTATGGTTAAGCATAGAGTTAGGGTTATGGTTAGGGTTAGGGTTAGGCATAGGATTAGGATTATGGTTAGGTATAGGGTTAGGGTTAGGGTTAGGTATAGGGTTATGGTTAGGCATAGGGTTAGGGTTATGGTTAGGCATAGGGTTAGGATTATGGTTAGGCATAGGATTAGGATTATGGTTAGGGTTAGGCATAGGGTTAGGGTGTTAGGCATAGGAATAGGATTATGGTTAGGCATAGGATTAGGATTATGGTTAGGGTTAGGCATAGGGTTAGGGTTATGGTTAGGCATAGGGTTAGGGTTATGGTTAGGCATAGGGTTAGGGTTAGGCATAGGATTAGGATTATGGTTAGGCATAGGGTAAGGGTGTTAGTTAGGCATAGGATTAGGATTATGG
Organism: Mixophyes fleayi; assembly: GCF_038048845.1. NCBI lineage: Eukaryota > Metazoa > Chordata > Amphibia > Anura > Limnodynastidae > Mixophyes > Mixophyes fleayi. Next base: position 147,582,647 of record NC_134408.1, on the reverse strand, counting down.
TTAGGCATAGGGTTAGGGTGTTAGTTAGGCATAGGATTAGGATTATGGTTAGGCATAGGGTTAGGGTTATAGTTAGGGTTAGGCATAGGATTAGGATTATGGTTAGGCATAGGGTTAGGGTTATGGTTAGGGTTAGGGTTAGGCATAGGATTAGGATTATGGTTAGGTATAGGGTTAGGGTTATGGTTAGGGTTAGGCATAGGATTAGGATTATGGTTAGGGTTAGGCATAGGGTTAGGGTTAAGAGTTGCACATAATATGAGTGACTGGTTGTATTGGAACTTTAAAATCAGAAAGTTCCCTGACGGATTTCCCACTTGCCGTCATTTTCAGCTGCCGAAATTGATATTATCTGTGCCAAACATACTGACTGTAGGTGTTCTGGTAAGTCTATATATTTTCCATGTCAGCTTTTTCCTAGCGGTGTTAATTTGTTCCAAACCCGTATCAGTCCCTAAAAGTTTTATTATATTACCAGTAGAATATCACCCACTAGCTCGGGGACGATTAAATAAGGCATACAAAACTAACGTATTATGTGCTTTTTAAAAACGCACATAAATCGAGTCTAAGAACTTCCGTATTCAGCAAAGAGCGGATGTAAAGATACGTCTGGTGATGAATACAGATCTAGGTCCGCTCCGCTCTAACAGACACTGCAGGATACGTCCAATACATATGAGGAATATAAAGTCCCAAAAGAATTCACAGAAAAAAAGTATTCAATTAATGTCACCTTTTAATAATATAGTCATTAATGACAAAGTATTAAAAAATAAAAAAGTAGGTTTTTTTTTTTCAGTTTTTTTTCCATAAAATGATCTTGATGTTTGCTATACATAAAATGCATTTCTCAGTTGCTCTCCTGATTGCAAACACATGTTCTAGCTGTATATACAGCCGTCATCACTAGTAATCAGCACTTACACCCGACCTGTAGCTGGTGCAAGTGATACGACAGAATTACACGTACCTTAGAAATGCCCAATGCTGGAATCGGATGCTGCTGTGCGCACTTGAGATTGGCACACCCTTACTGTACAATGACTACGTGCATACACCCAGTCCCCTCTCCGTTCCACCCGTGAAATCGTAGGCTGTAGTTAGGGTCCTTTGCGCTCAGAGATGATTTGGAAATTATTTAGTTGTCTGGTGTATGGGTCGGGGTTGGGCAAGCGCACAGTAATTGTGAACACAACGCAATTTATTGCCATTTACGCTCCTCAATGAATCACACCCACAATCTTTTATTCAGACTGAGGGTCCCACCGAACGTGATGGAGATGGACTATAACTTCTGACATTATCCCAGAAATTGAATTTTTGAGTTTAGGGTGAAACTATCCCTCAATCAACATTTATAACAACGCCTTTATTCCGTCATATACAGGGGGGAAAAAACACACAAACAAAAAAACATTTGAAACATAAAACTTTTTCTTTGCAAACAAAATCCAGCATTTTGGAGCTGTTCACTTTCATGCACAACATTTTCCATTTGAAGTCTGAGCCTTTTTTTCATTATTTAAGGCCATTGAGAACAGTGCGGAGAAGGAGAACACATTTTCAACATTATCTAATTGAAGCCAGTTACTTGCGATTTCCCATTCCGTTTTATGATGGGTGTTGCTCTGGCGACAATCTCTGACCACCAGGCTGGATACATTAGATTGCGGTGCTTCCAGTAGATGCCTAAGGACGATGTAAAATAGCGATGGTGTTGCCGGAGGGAAAACTGATACTGTTTTGTCTTATGGAAACCTTTCATATGGGTAAGAGAAACTGATCCAAGAATTGTAGGAGAACCTTTCAATGAACATTCAAAAATGTAAGTTTAAGTGAAGCCCTAAGCTGAGGGCAATTAAAGTTTTGTGCTATATTTCATCAGCACTGCATTAGGGGTTAAACATTTGGTGTCAGCCAGCCTATCACTCCTGGGGGAGTGGTTTTCCAGGAGGGCATAAATTACATGGGAGATGGGGGTTGGCTCTCTCTTTGTCCTGGATGCCAGATACCTCCCTCCCGCCAGGCATAGCTGGTTATACTAAATTTAAGGCCTTGTCTTAGGTCAAGGCGCTGTGGGTAGGAGAGCAATGCAGTCTGCGGCTAATCGAAGGTACTACCGTTTAATTGGCCGCACGTCACTGCCCCTTTTGCAGTAACCTGACTCTTGGCCTCTGGGGCGGAGGATATAGGGTCGTTTACGACAATGTGAGTCCAGAAGGGGGCAGTCACGATGACGCCAAGTTTAGTACCGACCAATCGTAAAGACTTGGGATCCGTAAAGTCTTGGGACAGCGGTATTGCTTCACCTTACGCTGTATTGGTTTAAAGTTTAGTCGTTAGCTGACTGCTTCGCTCTCGTCGCCATTCAGAGTTTTAAAATAAAATTCTTCCACAAAATAAATACGCCCCTTTTTGCCAAACTTATATCTGGTGTCCGTGTCGTTATTTTTAGATAAGAGGTATTAAGTGTTTAATCATTAAGGTATAAGTGCAAGGATAAAAGGTATTTGCACTGAACATTTTATTGAAAATGGATCATAGAAATAATAAAAAACATGAAAATATTTTAACTTTTATGACTTCAGGCTATCGGACATTAGCTGTAAAAATTGCAAATAAAGGTGCGGGACGTTTATTATAGACATAATTGAGGCTCCGGTCATGCGTCCTATAGCAGCACATATCATACCCCGGATCTGACAGACACATCACGGATACACATAGCTCAACATGTCTAGCGATAGTCATCCAGCTCTGCCGTTTGTCTAATCTACATGTTGTCCAGCGCACATTACAATCCTCATTTTGCTTTGAACTTTGAATAGAATTTTGCATATTTATAAACAGTCATAGACTTATAGCAAATGAAAAATGTCACCTCAGAATACTTTCTTACCTCCCCTTATTTAATTATATCGTTTCCCAAACTAGCGTTTGATATTTATGTATGTTTTATATAACGATGAATGGTTTTATTTGAAAATGTTTATTTTGAGGCAGAAAACAACATTGCTGGGCCCCATCTATAAAGTTTTGTGAGGGGTGAGGGTTGGCGGCAAAGGAGTCTTTCCTCCTGCGTCGTCCCGTGTCTCCCTTCATGCACGGTGTTCTGTGTATGTACATTCAAGCCATATTTCTGCTTGGCACCACTAGCGTTCATCTAAGGCCATGGCAGGTTGGCAGGAGATAATGGGCCCCACCTCACTTTCGGGACCCCTGCAATATCCGTAGTTTTGCCACTTTGCAAATTTATGTAATGTATATTGCCTTATGTGTGTATGGAAATGGGACATTTGTTGACTTTACAGGTTGGGGGTTCGGCCCTAAATTATGATGGAACTTGCAAAATACAGCCGGCCACAACAGCACAATTAGGCAAATCATGTTATTACGCCATTGTGGGCGGAGAGTCATGGCGTGAATAGCGTCATCACTCTGAGTTCCGGCCAACGCTAAACTCCTTCAGGGAGATTGCCAGAGCTCCAGACATCTCCCACCATTTCGGGAGTCCCCTAAACATTCCAGGCGAGCCGTCAAGATCTGTCAATTTTATGCAACTGAAGATGTCCAACAGATTCTCACTAAACCCGGTACTGCACCAATTATACACTGTCTGCATATCTCATCCGACAAACACAATCTCATCATTTCATCCATACACAGAATAAGGAGAAATACTGTGTCTCCCAATTTCTGGAAGAAGGAACAAAACAATATACACCACACTCTAGGTCGGCAGATCTTTGCATTTTATTATGCTGCAATAAGCGTCACCCAATACCGAATTTTTGGGTAGTGTTCTCCTAAATCATTATTCTTTTTTGTTTTTGCCTATTTACCTACCTTGTTAGAATTAAGTCCAAATTCCCAGCGTCACAAGCAACAGTTATGACCACTGAGCCACCGTGATTTTTAAACATCCTCAATAGGGACTGATCCTATTAAACAAATAACTTACCGGCAGTTAGTAAAACATATGAAGCCTGAATGTGAATTTTTTTTATGTAACACTCCCTTTCCTTGGCTAGGGTGTGTGTACTAGTCTTTGTGTGTCCTGTCTGCAAATTGACTCTTTACCTTGTGTTCACTTTTGCGCAGTGCCTCCACCTTGGTCTACGTGCTGTAGGCTCTTCGTGGGGTGGCGTTCTGGAGTTACCAACACCAGAGAGAGACCAAGGAACCCTCTGCCCCCCTACACTGGACCACAGGCACACAAAGAAACTATTATCACACCAAACTGGTCTTTAGAATTTTTTATAAAATTATACGACTATAGTGTGAACAATACAATAGCATAAGCATAAAAGAAAACACACTACAACATTTTGTGCATAACACCTAATATAGATCTCTCTAGTATATTATAAACTTGAGGTACCTATATACCACTTATACAATACTTGCTATAATAAAATATTGATAACAAATCTATATACAATATCTATCTAAATGACTTTAAACCTCTATAAACATTTAAATGGATATGCAGCTTTATCACAAGGCAGTTGGCACAAGGCAGTTGGAATATAGGCCCCTTCTTCTTTCAGTTCCAGTATAAAGCAGTTGGCAGCCTGGGGTACAAGACAATGTCCTCTCCGTAAATATTTCTTGTATAACAGAAGACATTTGCTGCTTTCTCTTGATTTAAGTCCAATCACTAACTAACTATCCCTATCTAGCTAATGAATATGGCTCAGTCCAATCACTGGAATAATATAAGAAACATTGGTACTTACCAGCTTCTTTCTTTCTCTCTTTGCTCCTCTGTTCATATCTCTCACAGCCGTCTAGCTTATAATGTCTCCTGTTATAGCACTCTCTCTATCTATACAGCGCTGGTCTCTCTCATCACCGCTGTATCCCTTGTTCAATACTGTTTCCTCTCCTCTCCTCCATGCTCCTTCATCTCTTCCAACTGCTACACATCATCTGCCAGTATCCAGTCATTCCTCTCACCTCACTGTCACTTTTTTCTCGCTCCCTTGGTCTCAGTGATGTCACTGTGAGCAAAGCTTTATCAATCCCTGACATGGGTGCATATGTGCGTAAATATATATAGTGCATATATGCAAATGTCATTTCATGTCCGTCAGACGTAAATGCCAATGCGAGACGTATTTTGCGTACAATCACTCTGCGCATGCCCAGATCCGAACCATATGGCAGAGGAAGCCAGAACTTCCACACTTATGCATGCTACAACATGTGCTTGCAATCAACTGCAATTGTAAATATGCTTATGTACAGCGGGCATTACTAGCATCCTATTAAATGTATTTTATGGGAAAAACAGAACAATATAAAAAGAAGACTATATTATAAACAGGTAACATTAATTGGACACTTTTTATTTTTCTATGCGTTCTGCAGGAACGTTATATTCCACATATGTATTGGACGTATCCTGCAGTGTCTGTTAGAGCAGAGCGGACCTAGACCCGTATCCATCACCAGACGTATCTTCACATCCGATCCTTGTTGAATGCGGACGTCCATATACCTGAATTACGTGCGTTTTCAAAAACTTACGTTCATTCTGCCTTCAAGAACCAGCCCCTTAAAGTCTACATTTGTAAATATTGACCTCTTTCTTTATCTTTCTCCATCTTTCTCCTTCCATTTATTTGCCACCACCATCACCATTCTCTAGAGGAGGCAGATTCAACAGGCTTTCTGGTGAAATAAATAAATAAAAAAAATGGCAGCTGTCAGTGTCGCTTTGGGGAAATGAAAAATGCAATTACAACTGTCCCTTTCTGTTTTTAACACACAAAGAGGCTCATTTACAGATTTACCAAAAATAAAGAAGGGTAGTACAGATTGTGTTATTGTGCAATTGAAGTCGTATTTACTGGTAAACACATAGATTTGCCGCCCAATATGGTGGCATCCTGGACGTGCAACAGTTTATTCAGGTTTGTTCCGATAGCGCACATGAAGACGCTTATTTTTATACCAACATGCAACAAGAATTAATTTTGCGGGATGTGATTATTGAAATGACATTAAGGGGTGGGTCTATCGCTCAACCGTTTCAACGATATTTGTTTTGGTAAATGGCAACCATAAGGGATTTTGATTGCCAATCCTACCCCTGTCTCAAATATCTTTAATTCTTGCATGTTCCCTGAATTTGTTACTGTTATTGGTACTGAACCTGTTTCATACAGTATAAAGTAACCAGTACTGTTTTATTGTAACAATAACTAACAAGTGCTATTGAGAGTATGTTAAACTCTTCAGAGCTGCATGCAGGTGTAACGTGCACAAATTAACAAACCAGAGACAAGTTTGCTGAGCTTTTTATGTTATACTATAGGGCCAAGTCCTGAAAAAACTGGGAGTCTCTCCAAAAACTTACAGGCGGCCGAGACTCAGGCTTAAGCTTCCCTGTTTTCAGCCAAGACATAAGGGATGCGAAAAGTGGAGCACAATAATTCCATTCTGATTCAAAGCTCAGTCCTGGAGAATGGCAGCGAGATGAAAGCTACTGATTCATGGAGAGGGCACAGGGTGGAGAAGCAATTGGACCAGCTCAGTTGTCCTTTCGCAGAAGATCTCCACAGTGGTTCAGCTTGGACGGAGTCCTGAACATTCTAGTTGAGCAAACTAAGAAACAGTTTTCCAGAATCCCGGCCAAGTAGGGTCTGAGTCACCTCGCGAGTGCTCAATGTCTCCCTTGATTACAGATGAAATAATATATGGAGCTGTGAAATCCTGGAAAAAAAAATCTTAGCCCAGCAAAGTTTCCTGAGAAGAACAAAAGGCAAAAGAAAGAATTGAGCACTTTTGTTTTCCACCTTCAGATAACTTTAATGTGTTGCTTTGTATATGTTCTCCTGCAATTATTACTAAGTACAGTACATTGGAGGTAATTTATAAAGCACACAAAGGCTGTATTCAGACCGCTTCCAGTTCCTAAATATAAGTTCAGAGGTGTAACGAGCTGGAGATGTGATTGTACAATGTGACTGTACAATGAGATTGTACAATGTGATTGTACAATGAAGATTTAGTTCCTGATTGAGAATTGTAGGATGAATGATTTCAGTATAGAAGTGACACCTGGATGCCTGATTAAGTCAGGGTTGCTCTTATTTATTAGTGCCAAGCTTAGCAAACTCCCCTCTTCACGTCACCCACCCACCACATGGGTGGGGCCAATATAGTTGTTGATGTACCTGTCCCGCCCACATGACTAGGAAACGATACTCAGGAGTCTCCCAGATGTTCCATGAATGTAGCTGCAATAAATAACAAATTAGCAAACAACGCTAATAACGATATATGGGATACAATTACAAGAGTATCATACTGTGATTGCAACTATCGGTATCCAACAAGTGAGATTTGTAAGGTCTAAATATCCGCCCCTCTCTACTATAAACCAACTAACTCCTATGCAAATAACTGGAAGTCTGCTGGTCTGGAAGGCCCCGCCCCTCCCTGCCATCCACCAACTATCTCCTATGCAAATAACTGGAAGTCTGCTGGTCTGGAAGGCCCCGCCCCTCCCTGCCATCCACCAACTATCTCCTATGCAAATAACTGGAAGTCTGGGGCCTGGAAGGCTCCGCCCCTCCCTGCCATCCACCAACTATCTCCTATGCAAATAACTGGAAGTCTGGGGCCTGGAAGGCTCCGCCCCTCCCTACTATAAACCAACTATCTCCTATGCAAATAACTGGAAGTCTGGGGCCTGGAAGGCTCCGCCCCTCCCTACCATCCACCAACTATCTCCTATGCAAATAACTGGAAGTCTGGGGCCTGGAAGGCTCCGCCCCTCCCTACCATCCACCAACTATCTCCTATGCAAATAACTGGAAGTCTGGGGTCTGTAAGGCTCCACCCCTCCCTACCATCCACCATCTCCTATACAAATAACTGGAAGTCTGCTGGTCTGGAAGGCCCCGCACCTCCCTGCCATCCACCAACTATCTCCTATGCAAATAACTGGAAGTCTGGGGTCTGGAAGGCTCCGCCCCTCCCTACCATCCACCATCTCCTATACAAATAACTGGTAGTCTGGGATCTGGAAGGCTCCGCCCCTCCCTACCATCCACCATCTCCTATACAAATAACTGGTAGTCTGGGATCTGGAAGGCTCCGCCCCTCTCTACTATAAACCAACTATCTCCTATGCAAATAGCTGGAAGTCCGCTTGTCTGGAAGGCCCCGCCCCTCCCTCCCATCCACCAACTATCTCCTATGCAAATAACTGGATGTCTGTGGTCTGGAATGTTTCCCAGCATTAGCAGAGAGCCGCGACGGGCGAGGTTCTCTGCTGTATGTCCTGCTCACTGACTCACGCAAGTTGCTTTCCCAAGTTTTAAAGATTTACCCCTTGTACTGTCCATGTTTTTCAGTATTGACCAAATGCACAAGAGGGGAAAATTAAGTTCTAAAAAATGTATTTATTTGTGTTACCTGTGGGCCATGGGAGCTAAGCTGTTTTGAGGTAAACAGGGACCTATTCACCAGTATAACTCCTGACAGTGGTGTGAGCAATCAGACGTCCGAGAGCTCAGCCGAATCACTCTGTTACCGGAGACATCAATAGAAAATATACCACCACATTGTCACACTATTTATTGTTAAATCTCCAGTACCAGCAGCCAACCATTACCATAGACAGGTGGAATAAAATCTTGCATGCTTTAAATTAATTCCATACATATTGCTGCCCTCTTTCCCTGCCTGAGACAACCGTCCCACTTTGTCACATTATAGACACAGCACTAATTCTAGTCCACCTTGCAATTTTGGCCAAATCTCTGAATTTAACTTAAAACTACTACTTAACAATCAGTTAATGCTAACTTAATGACTTCACTAGACTATTTGCTTGGATCCAAATCCCAAACTAGACGCTCCCCCTCAATGCAGGCAATCAATTCACTAGAAACAAGTGAATATCGGGAATATTGGCTCAACCAACAAAATGGCTGCCTCCGCTGTCGGAGACAGGTGCCCTTTAACTACCCTGACAGTATTTAATGCAATCGTATGTTGCAAAAACATTTTTTTTTTGTAGAGTTTTCATATTGCTCGTTTTTTGTTGGGACGGATTTGATTCCATTAGGCCTATTTTTTGTTCTCTGAAAATGTACACTTCAGCTAAGCACATCATCAATCAATGTTCAGAGTTGCTTAACAGATATGCAAATGAGCGAGATTACATAAGCGTGCAGCTGCTGTAGAGATTGTCTCCTGCCAAAACAATCAGAGTCAGGCCCTTTGTTAATGTTTCAGCCTGTGCTTGCATCTGGCTGGCTACAACCCCCTTTGGCTCCTCATCCGTAGTGAACAGCGGTTATTGACTCAGCAGTCTACCTTCACCTTGCCTACCGTGATTCCTGTGGCAGGAAGTTGCACGTATTAGAGTGGGAAGAGTTACCCAACAGAGAGGAGCCAGTTGAGTAAACCGAGCTTGACCAAACAACGAGTCATTGTTTCTCTTCTTTTTGTTGGAGTTATTACCTGTTTTCTTTTTGTTGAGTCATCGGGGCCAGGTCATGTCAGCTGTATATACACTGCAAAAACCTTAATTCATGCACTTATCATCTCCCGCATTGACTATTGTAATTCCCTCCTTACTGGTCTTCCCCAAACCAGACTCAAACCCCTACAATCTATTTTGCACGCAGCGGCAAGATTAATTTTCCTTGCAAATCGTTATTCCTCTGCTGAATCACTCTCAGTCTCTACTTTGGTTGCCTGTTTTCTACCGAATCCAATATAAAATACTTTTACTAACCTAAACGCCATCAACAAAGCTGCACCAACATACATCTCCTCTCTTGTCTCAAAATATCTCCCAACTCGGCAACTTCATTCTGCACAAGATCTGCGTCTCTCTTCCACACTCATTACATCCTCCCATTCCCGGTTACATGACTTTTTTCGGGCTGCACCCACTCTATGGAATTCTCTCCCTCGCACAATAAGACTCTCCTCTGGTCTACAAACCTTCAAGCATTCTCTGAAAACCCACCTCTTCAGACAAGCTTATAATATTCCTCAACCACCCTCTTAACCCTATTACCCCCGTTACACAATTTCTCACAAGACAACTACCCCCTGACCAACATTGTTGTGTGATGGGATCATTTAGCTTATGAGTCACTTTTACCTTTGCAGTCTGGCTGGGCTGAAATGCAAAATGTAGACTTAACCTCATGTATCAAACTCCCATTGTCCCATAGATTGTAAGCTTGCGAGCAGGGCCTTCTCACCTCTTTGTCTGTTTTACCCAGTTTGTTTATTAGTTTACTGTGTTTGTCCCCAATTGTAAAGCGCTATGGAATATGTTGGTGCTATATAAATAAATGATGATGATGATGATATCCACACAGTTCCCTAACAACGTTACAAGTGCATTTGGTACGATATAGATATAGGTGCCCAAGCTGAAGATTTTGATGAACGTTTATCTACCTGAACTGAGTCTTCATGACTTGTAAGACATCTGTGCCAGCAACAACTATTTTACTTTATCTTGTCTCCTCAGGTGAGTTATATATTATTGTTTTAAGGCAGGGGTGGACGGTGAATCATTGAACCCCATAGCAATGCTTGTGTAGGGGTCCTGTGATGCCATCCTCGTCAAGGCCCACTGCTCTGAAGGCCTTTTCTGAGCATGTTCCAGACTAGCTCATTTTCAGAAGATGCCTCTGCACTGCTGTTTTGCGAACCGCGCAGGTACCTCAGGGGGAGAAGAAGGCGAGGATTGCCAGGGGAATTCTCATCGACCATAAGAATTAATGGTAGAGCATTGGTGTTCCAGCAATAGAGCACTGTAGTGTACCACAGCTTTGTAAATGGGGATGAAGATCTTCCAGTGGATGTTGTTTATTTAACAATTTATGGTGAATCAGGAGCAAATCACATTTTTATTCATTGACAGAGGGTCTCTGAAATGCTGTAAAATTTCAGAGTTGACGGAATGAATTCATCCATCTATACTTAGCACTGAGCTGGGGGGTGAGGAAGGATATCGCAGACCTCAGCCAATCAATCCCAGCGAGATCCCAGTGGTTTCATGTTGTGCCCTGCCCTAAAATAATCTGTTATGGAAACAAGTTTTCCACCATGATTCCAGCCTTATCCTTAACATTTTCAGTTCTAATTCCTAAAGGGCTGCATATAAATTGTTGATTTAATTAATATAAATCTCAGGTTTAAAAGTCGTTTAATAATCTGTGTGTATCATTACAGTTTGCCAAAAACTTTAATCTAAATCGTGCTACATTTTGCCAGATCTGATATAAAATGATCCATTTTTTTTTAACAAAACACAGTATTTTCTTCTGTACTTAGCAGCTGCTTGGAAAACATTTTCATTATTAGAACTCTCCATTACTTTCAATGCCAGAAGCAGAAACAGGCTCTTGGAGTTGGAGTTATTGTAATGATATTATTACTACTGGAGAATTGTGGTCTCTCCAGGACAGTATATATGTATATACAATATATAATAGGAGGTTGGACCTTGGGTTTTTAGAAGATGGGGCCTTGATTTGGTAGAATGATCTACATTGGTTATGTAGAAGGATGGACTTGGGTTTGTTAGATTGGTTGGACTTTGGTTTTGTGGAAGGTTGTCCTATGGTTTTCTAGAAGGTTGGACTTTGGTTTGGTAGAAGGTTGGGGTTTGGTTTGGTAGAAGTTTGGACTATGGTTTGATAGAAGGTTGGACTATGGTTTTGTAGAAGTTTGGACTATGGTTTGGTAGATGGTTGGACTATGGTTTGGTAGAAGGTTGGGGTTTGGTTTGGTAGAAGTTTGGACTATGGTTTGATAGAAGGTTGGACTATGGTTTTGTAGAAGTTTGGACTATGGTTTGGTAGAAGGTTGGACTATGGTTTGGTAGAAGGTTGGACTTTGGTTTGGTAGATGGTTGGACTATGGTTTGGTAGAAGGGTGGACTATGGTTTTGTAGAAGGTTGGACTTTGGTTTTGTAGGAATTTGAACTTTGGTTTGGTGGATGGCTGAGATGTAGTTTGTTAGGCAGGTAGGATTTTGGTTTGATAGTAGGTATGATTTTGCTTTGTCAGGAGCATGTACTTACAGTTTACTGTTTTGCACCATCCACATTGTCACATTTCTCCCCTGACCCTCAAATCTAGATTCCCATCTGTTGCGGATGCTTCCTTACAGTCTGGACAGTCGGCGAACACCTTGAGGTGCGCTGTGTCACAAACAGGTGAGAACTAAAACTGTGCTCATCATAAATTACTCCTGTATCGCTGTATTTGATTTATTTTCTATGTTCTGCAGTGCATGGGGAGTGCTCTTAATGTCGTATAATGAGCTCTGGATAAAATGTTCCTTTCTCATCAGCTTAATTCAGCATTAATCATTTGGGTGGAGACGATAATGCATCGCAAAGCATGGGTGGAATAGTTAATGGTTTAATGGTTGCTGTTGGCAGGTGTCTGATAATATAAGTAATTAATGGAGTGCGAGAGGGATATCACACACGTAGAATATTCTGCATGCTTTCTACCTTATATTTCATATAAAGATACCAATATTATCTTGGTAATTGCCTCCTCCCTTCCAGATTCACTAATAGCCCTTTCTATATCTACCCAATACTCTTGACTGTCGTCCTCTTATTTACCTCTATAACCTCTACCTTTTAAATACTATAACAAGGGGTAGGCTTGCCCAGGACCAACATTTATATAAGTAGTCTCTCAGCAGCCCTATAACGTAATATAACTGTCCACCAGCACCACCAGTGCAATATATTAATATAGTTATTCATTTATTTATTAATATAGCGCTCATAATATTACGCAGCGCTGTATAAAGGATATGTCGTCATTCACATAGAGATGATCTATAGTATTATTTATCAATACAGAATTATATACACAGTTCACTGTAAATTGATAAATTGTCATGTACCTTGTATTGATCTCCTATCAATTTGTATTTGAGTCACAGCATTTTCTCCCTTCGCAAATGCCACTAGGTCTAGCAATCTATATGCTTCAACTTTATTGTATTATTAATTCACTTCCATCTAGTCCTATTATACTAGCCTCTAAAACAGTGATGTACGACCCAATACACTTCAGGGGCCGATTGGTGTGGTACCAACATACAGGAAGTATATTACGGTGCAAGAGCGTTAGATCAGACACTGATTCCTTTTTTTTTTTTTTTTATGTTTGGTAGAAAATATATATTTGTTTAACTGTTTTTCTCCTTTGTAATTTTCCATTGAATAAGTTCTCTATTGTGTTCTAAGGCTCTTTCATTTTCTTATCTATGTAATTAAAATCATTCACCGTTAAAAAGGATAACAGCAAAAACAGAGAACATTGCCGTTCTGAGAGTAACTCTAAAAGTAATGAATATCTTTCTTTTCTTTTTCCGTGAAAGCTTAATAGAAGTAACATTTTATGCAGATACAATCAGGGGTGCAATCATGGCTGAAAGTTGAGGTGGGCATTAAAGAAGGAGAAGTGCCGTTAGACAGGGGCTGGCTGGAAAATTTTCGGCCAGGGGCAAGACTTGGCTAAGCAACCTATTAGGAAGATTTTAAAGGGAAACAAACACAGGAAGCTCAGTGATCCAGCCCAAGGTAGCCCACTATGTGCCCAGCCCACGTGGTAGATACCCCCCAACACAGCCATCCCCTGGCATTAGAGCATACCATCATATACAGCCCACTGTACATAATATAATATATACACTTGGCTGATGCCTGTGCTACAACTGTAGGCTGTTAATATTTAGAGACATATCCTGAGCTTCCTGGGAACCAGGGCTGATCCTGGATGAGCCTGGATGGGCCTGGATGAGGCTAGGTGGGCGTGGATGGACCTGGATGAGCCTGGATGGGCCTGGATCAACCTGGATGAGGCTGGATGGGCCTGGATGGACCTGGATGAGCATGGATGGGCCTGGATGGACTGGGATGAGCCTGGATGGACCTGGATAGACCTGGATGGGCCTGGATGAGCCTGGAAGGACCTGGATAGGCCTGGATGAGCCTGGATGAGCCTGGAAGGACCTGAATGGGCCTGGATGAGCCTGGAAGGACCTGGATGGACCTGGATAGGCCGGATTATGGGCCTGGATGGGCCTCGTTATGGGCCATTATATTCTCTCCTACTCTTTCTAATGAATCTCCTTACGTATTCATCAAGTAGCGGATCCGAAGATACGTCTGTTGCTGAATACGGGTCTAGGTCCGCTCTGCTCTAACAGACACTGCAGGATACGTCCAATACATATGTGGAATATAAAGTCACAAAAGAACGCACAGAAAAAATATGTATTAAATTAATGTCACCTGTTAATAATTTAATTTAATGACAAAACATTTTGAAAAAAAAAATCCCCATAAAATATATTTATCAGGATGTTATTAATGTCTACTGTACATAAAATAAAATGTTACAGTTGTTCCTGATTGCTAACACATGATCTAGCTGTATACACAGCCATCATCATTAGTAATCAGCACTTACACCCGACCTGTAGCTGGTGCAAGTGATACGACAGAGTAGCACGTACCTTAGAGAGCTTGAATCGGATGCTGCAGAAAGCCTTTGAGCTTGGCACACCGTTACTGCACAGTGACTACGTGCATACGCCCAGTTCCCTATCCATTCCGCCCCTGAAATCGTAGATCTTTTTTTGCTTGAAGATGAATTGGACGTTGCTGCGTCCTCAGCAATACGGCTTGTTTCTGGGCATGCGCAGAGCATGTATCGGCATGTCCTTTCCTTAATGAATCAGGACCACAGTGTTTATCTATCTAGACTCTAAAGATCACTATGAGGAGAGCAGGAATTGTAACCATGGCTAGTTATACAAATACTAGAAGTGTAATGGAAGCATCGAACTGCAACAAAAATATGTGTGTTACATATAGGACAGTGGACACTGATGCTTTGAGCCCAAGCATTCATTCTGCACCCTTGTATTGTGCTTAAATGCAAAAACAGCAATGTGGGGAGGGTGCATTTTTGGGCATGTTGCCTAATTACGGCCATGGAATCACACAAGAACTGTTTAATGGGTGCTAAGGAGGAACTATACTATACTTATTATTAGTTACAGAGCTGTACAGGGAATATTCCATTATTCACATCAGTCTCTGCCCCATTCATCATCATTATCATCATCTATTTATATAGCGCCACTAAATCCACAGCGCTGTACAGAGAACTCATTCACATCAGTCCCTGCCCCATTGGAGCTTACAGTCTAAATTCCCTAATATACATACAGACCGAGAAAGACTACGGTCAATTTATTAGTGGTCAATTAACCTACTAGTTGGCGCTTGTCTTTAATAAAAAAAAAAAAAAATCCTGGGTTTCTCCTTTAAGATAATGCGGTTAGGATAAGATTATCTTCGCAGTATTCTTTAGGCTGACGTAACTTTATGCATCTGCCGCTTAATCATTTTACTCCAAGATTTATTTGTTGTCTGTTAACTCGTCAATGGTGGGCGATATGTTTAAACGTTTGAACGGAAACTGGCGTCAGACGTTGCCATTTTTCACTGGTGATCGCGCAGAAAACAACGGTGAGGGGAGTTGATTTATAATGGAGTTTCAGGAAAGCCAATCCGCTGCCAACAGAAGCTGATGGGAACTGCACATGTCGCAGGAACAGGATCAGCAACTGTAGTCATAGTCACTAAACATTTACAAGCAAACTGGAGAGCTGGAGACGCACAGCAAGCAGGCTGAGATACGGGTCACGCAGTCCGCTCTTTCTACGGCCGTGTGTTTAAGTAGTTTCCCTGCAGCTAATGTTGGGAACAGGAAATGAAATTAAGAAGAGAATGCAAACATTTAATCCTTCTAAACATGGGGTAACAGAACATATTGGGCTAAACGCAACTTACGGTTAAAAAAAACGTACGGAAATTGAGCGTATTTCTACCTGAATTCAAATTCAAGCTGATCTCAAGGTGCGTTATGATTTGAATCTGGGTGTAAGTCCGTTCTGTCTGCACACTTGTCTGTATGTAGACAGACACATCAGAGTGCTCAGTGACACGTACCCCAAAAATTATATTAGAAAATAAATGAACAACTCGAAACTGTATAAATATTAGGGAAAAATGGTTGGCAATAAAAATAAAAAAATAAAATACTAAATACATAAATAAAGATGTTCTTGCGTACTGTACATACAATGCGTTTTTATGGACTTCCTTGGTTGCATACACATGCTCAGTGCTATCTAGTGGCACATATATGTGGAATTTCCAATGCAACGCGTGTCAGTCATCACTATTAGTTGGCACTTACATCTGCCCCGGTGCTGGGGCAAATTATGCGGCTGAAACAAGTGCAGATCTAAGAAATCCAGAAATTGCATCAGCCACGCCTGCGATAGAGCATCCTCCCTGTACAGGTAACGCTAGTCTGCCCCTTGTTACCCCCGTTCCACACTTAGGTAGGCAGTAGCAAGTGTCATTTGCGTTCAGAATTGAATTGCAGCCAATGGTGTTAATTGGCATGAGCTCCATTGCAGAGCGTGTACAGAGCGAGCTCATACAAGGCATTCAAACGGAATTATGTCCGAACATGGACCAGGCCCATTGTTTGCATATGTTGGAGTTGAAGATAAGTGTATGGAGGATAGTCGCGACCTCATTTTTAAGCACACGAGTTGCGCACTGTGAAATGCCTTGGCTTTGTACCAGGGCATCGAGATCTACCGACCAGCGCTCTTCAAGGTGTTACCTCCTCTGCAGACCTCCTGCCTGCCCGGTTCGTACTTTATTACGCTGTATATTAGGCACCAAAAACTATACTAATTTGTTGATTGGGCAGAGACAACTGCACTTGAAAATAGTTTGTACAGATCTGCTTAAAGAATATATATACAATATAGATATCAATTCTACATAAAAACAAGTAGGATACATATGACAACACAATCTTCCTGTATCAGGTTAATGAGAGATTATTACCTTGTACTGTTGGATGATCCTGCTATTTCTCCTATGTAATTCTCAGGCTGTGGCTTCCTGTTTGCCTCCAGTGCCCTCCTTACATTATGATAATGCCTCTGCCTCCCATAACACTCATATCTCCTGAAATAATCTGTGCTGCAGGGAACATTCTGGTTATCTAATTGGCTATGCCTTGAGCATTCTGATGATCTGAATGGCCAAACACAGGGAAGATGACGAACGAGCAGGAGAAAAGGATTAAATACAATATAGTGGTCTGATGTGCCATAATAATAGTGAGAGAGGTATTACAAAGGCAGGGATGGCTCAATTAGTTATTTTCTGCCCTCACATGTAACAGTATTTTTCTAATTTGGAAGAATACATTTTATTTAAATAGCGCTAATATTGTTTCATCATATGCTGTCCTTTGTTTGCAAAATCCCAGTGTGTGGCCAAACATTGCCGTACATTTGCTCTTGTTGCAGTGTGCAATAATTCATTTTTATTTTCTGCATAATTGAATACAGAAACTCAAATATCGATCTCGGATTGATTTATAGAGCGACAGCACAAGGGTTGGATAAATATTGGTATTGCCGCAAATAAATAACAGATTGAAATGTGTTTTTTTTTAGAAAGTTTCATGCAGTAAAAGCATGTTAGCAATTAAATGTGTTTTAAGGCCCAAGATCTTCCTTTTTTTGTATTACACAGATGTAGAACAAGTACGTTTGCCAAGCCACGAGGTATGGTGTCCACCTGTGTACCCGTCATAATTATTTTCTATAACATACAGTATGAAAGTATATTGGGGGCTTGTTGGCAATTAAAAAGAAAAACAGCAAATTTGCTTGAATTGATATTGACTCTACGCACCCCAAACAATCCCATTTTACATGAGTGGTAATAATACTTTAATAATACACGAGTATTGTTAACGGCGGTGGTAATCGATATCACGACGCTTGGGAAACCGACACCGACTATCCCTGCAAAAAAAAACAAACACTTAAATAACAACATAATTAAAATGTACACTTACCTTTACACCGATGGTGGATATTACCGAAACCACTGCTATGCGGCTGCTGCTGCTAACCGCAAAGATGCCGGATGCCGGAGCTTCCTTCTAATTAAAGCACTTGTCCGCAGTTTTGTGCTATCATACGGTCCCACAAGTCCTCAGGGACTTCTAATATTACAGGACTGCATTATCCCATATCGGAATTAACTTACCTGCTCTCTAACATCCTTACTCATAATCAGGTATAATAATATCTTTCTCCTGGAATGTTCAGGAGACTCCCGAATTCCAGATAGGTCTCCCGGACTCCCGGGAGCGCAGGCCATTCTTCCACATCCCACTCACTTCCTAGTGAATTGGAGCCTCCATGAGGCGATACACAGTGAATTGCGTCATTTTAGGCCCTTTGGCGCATTACGGGGACGGGGCCAAAATGACACAATACAGGATCTCCAGGAGGGTAGGTGAAAAAAGTTGGTAAGTAGCATTTATCTCAGCCAGACATTACACTGCTCAAACATCACTCAGCATCAGCACTTAACCTCGCCCTGGTCCCGCCCCCACGCAGTAACCTGTCAGAGCTGTGTTACCGGCTAACAGCATTTAGGGGGTAGATTTATCAAACCTTCCAAAAAGGATAATTGGAAGCGTCGCCCATAGCAGCCAATCAATTTCTAGTTATTTTTTTCTAGGCTCTAGATAAATGATAGATAGTATCTGATTGGTTGCTATGGGCAACACCTCCACTTTTCCATTTTTTTTAGAAGGTTTGATATATCTACCCCTTACTCTCTCCCAAATATTAACATCTTTTCAAGTTGTATTCAACATGCACCTGGAGGAGTTCGACGTGTTCAGTAGTTTTTTTTATGAGGGGTTTGAGTGACAGCTCAACACACAATAAAAAATATGTTATATTCTGCACGCCCCGTGTTCTTATACACCAGGATTTTCAGTAACAATTACTCAATTATAATAGAAACCCAGCACTCATAAGAACAGCTCTGGTTTTGATGACTGTTCTCTGTAGTTAGGGCAGATATATTATACCAAACAAAATAGCAGCAGGTACATGGCCTCTGACAAGCTCGGACCTAGGGGTATATTTACTAAACGGCGGGTTTGAAGAAGTGGAGATGTTGCCTATAGCAACCAATCAGATTCTAGCTATCATTTATTTAGTGCATTCTACAAAATGAAAGCTAGAATCTGATTGGTTGCTATAGGCAACATCTCCACTTCTTCAAACCCGCCGTTTAGTAAATCTAGCCCCTAGTGTTTGTATACTTGTGGTGGGGAATTTAGATTGTAAGCTCCATTTGGAAAGGGACTGATGTGAATGAATATATATTCTCTGTTTGTACAGCGCTGCATACTATGTTGCTACTATATAAAGGATAATGACATATGAGATAGACACTCCCTACTGTAAATTAAATGGATCTTGGAAGTCATTGAGGATTTCTATCCCTATATAAAGGCACAAGCCTGTAGGGTGAGTGCTTTGATATGGATCAGAGAAATCCAAGGTGACCTCTAATATCCTTATAATTTACAGTAAGGGGTGTAATGTGACCATGTTACAGTGGAAGAGTTAACTGTCTGTTGTATCCATTGTAAACCGTTATCCTGTTCTGTTTGATGGCAAAAAAACGTGGGGACAGAACTTTTCATTACCTTTAACTGCAGAGAATTTGTTATTGAGAAACAAAATATCGGAGAAAAGTTGCAGCAACGTTGCTGCAAAATTTCACGAGAATCGTGTTACGCGTAAAGGCATAAGTGCAATAAACATTTGTTTACATATGAAAAAAATGCATTAATAGTCTTGACATAATAGAGCAGATATGTCCTTTCCTCTCACACAAGCATGAAAGTAACAACAAAGATAAAATGCACAAAACCCTAAAATATATGCACGATAAATGAAGAAAGCGCCCAGCGAATTCAGAGATGAAACAGCCCCAAAAATGGTGCAAATAATACTGTTGTAAAAAGTGTCTCTGGTCTGCATCGTCTTGGAATTCCGCATACAAACCTTTACAGTTCAGCCCCTACATTAGAACGCCCCTTAACGCCACCATCGCGCCTCTTCATGCGCAAGTGTGAATGCGAGCGATTCTGCCTAGGCATTTTTTGTGGGCATGGGCCGATCAAATTCACGCACTTTACACTTGCGCAAACGGGCATACGTTCTACAGCTCTTGTATTTGTAAGTTGGAACTTGGAAGAATTTATAACCTATGAATACATCTGAAAGTGAACTCATTCTGTTGAGTGGTTGAGACCAAACTCTGCTAACAAAACGCGTGAATATTCCACGGACAACTTTGAAAGTTTCACTTATTTCTAGTACCCCCCCCCCTCTCCTCTCCCCAGACTGCTGAAATCATAGGCAAACTCTTTCTCCATGTACGACGAGCAGGATCAAATCACAGCCCGCATGTCCTTGCACTTAGCAAAATTATATATCCCGTCTTTGAGATTACAGCGCAGCTTTGCTTTCCGGTTACCGTGGAAACAAGCGAAAGGCCCTGACATATGGTTTGGTTGCAAGATTCCTGCTTCCATCTGGCTGCCAGCAAACAAATGTCTGCAGATCTGGAGAGCGAAAGAGGAGAAAGGAAAGAAGGCATTGATGATAAAAGCAGAGGTGTAATGTGAATAGACATAATGAATAAAAAATATGTCCTGCATCAACTCTTAGTATAATAAGAGGTTTTATGGGCGAGGAAGAATAAAGTCTATTTTACAGCCAACGTATGGAGCTTCTTACAAAGCGATTACTCTAACAGATCCAACCTGTTTCTCTGACATAGAAGAAATGTGTTTTCTCTCTTTGCGTTCTTCATGTACATTGAGCGTCCATGTAATTTTCCAGGCACTTGTTCCATAGTTGCAGCGCTGGAATGCAGTAATTTGTCGCTGATCGAGATGACCTTATAGACGAATCATAGTAATCCTTATGGCAGAGGGCATAGGATTACTGTAGCATGAGTAAACCGAGGGGGTGTCGCTAGTGCCTGGAGACCCCCCTCCAAGCCTGGGACACTGTATAATTGAGGTGGCTGGACCCTGCTCCCGCTTCACTCAGCTCTGCTTGAAAAGGGAGATCTGTGTGCACCTAACAGTAGTGCACGCAGCATTGCCCATGTATATTATGGGGATAGGAAGAGTTGGAGAGCAGCCAAGCACTGTCTAATATTATAGCCACGCACCCATGCATGCTGGTCACGCCCACTGGCGGCGTGGTGTGGAAACCCCCTCTACAAATCCTGCATTTGCCCCTGTGTAATAAATGACCAAAATTACCAGGGAATTCCAAAAGTAATGGTACTTTTCTTTATAAGGGGAGTTACTGGATTCCTAGCATTAAAGGACCATTAAACCCCCAAAATGTAAATATTCAGATATGAATTATGGAAGTAAAATTTATTTCAGTGGCTCTGAATATAGTGTGGGAGGTAGGCTATTTAATGGTGGAGTGCAGGTGGGAGCTAATTATTTAATGGGTGCAATTTTATTTGTGGGGTGATGGTGGGGTAAATTAATTTATTGGTGGGGATATTTAATTTAATAGTGGGGCTTATTAATTTAAGGATAGGTGATAAACCTTTAATTTAATGCTGGGGTGGTTTGGGACTATTAATTGAATATGGGGCTGATTTTGGGAAGGAGGTCTATTTATTAATATGAATTATTTAATATCGGGGATGGTTTTGGGAATATTTGTTAAAGGTAACTGCTAT
Source organism: Mixophyes fleayi (assembly GCF_038048845.1). NCBI lineage: Eukaryota > Metazoa > Chordata > Amphibia > Anura > Limnodynastidae > Mixophyes > Mixophyes fleayi. The sequence goes on along the minus strand of NC_134408.1, from coordinate 147,560,925 downwards.
TTAATTTATTGCTGGGGCTGTTTGGAGGGAGAGAAATAGGTTTATATATTAAATGGGAATACTATTAATTTATTGTTGGGGCTGGATGGAAGGATATAGGTCTATTTATTAAATGTATTTGCTACTATTTTAATGTCAGGGCTGGTTGGGGGGCAATAGATCTATTTAGCAAATGTGATTATTATTATTTTAATGTTGGGGATGGAGGGAGGCCTAATTATAAAATGTGGGTGCTACTGATTTAACACCAGGGCTGGTTGGAGTTTTCTAAATCTCATGTACCAATTTTTTTCCAAATAGGGCCCCCAACATTCCAGGATCCAGACAAGCAAGAACTGAGCTAAAGACATCAGCAGCCACAGGCGATGAAAGTGACTAGAACAGGTAGGAGAGAGCAGGACAGTCTGCCAACTGTCCTGATTCGGGTGGTACAGTCCTGAATTTGAGTGACTGTCTCGCTTAGTCAGGATTTGGGCCGACTACAAGGACAGTTGGGAGGTACGTCCCGCTTCACCGTGTACTGCTCGTGAAGGCAGAACTGTGTGCAACTAACAGTAGTGCACACAGTATTGTCTGTGTATTTGTCTAAAATGATAACCATGTTATATAATAGAGGCCCCCCTGTCTAAAGTGCTTCAGGCCTCCCAGTTCCTCTGTGCCAGGGTGTCAGATTGACACCCAGAGCTCTTCCCAGTGCCACCCCTCATCTTATTTGTTTCAGGTTAACCCTGTCACATCGCCAGCAATCTCCCTTAATATGACATGCCTAAAGAAGTGCAGCCACGCCCCGTGTTGACCACGCCACCGACATGTGAACACAACCCTCTGGTGCCTCTGCTGCTGTTCGGCGGCTTACAGCAACCTTGCTTATCACCTGTGGAGGGGAGGGGACAAAAAGTTGCTGTACTAGCGCCCCAAATTCCTCTTGGCAGCCCTGCCTGTGTATAAATCAACCAATACGCACAGTGCATTCTGCTGTCAGTCACTCTGTGTCTGGTCTGTTAGAGAAGCATGTACCTGCCAGCATCCCATGTTTTACATCACAGTCTTAAATTTTTGAGTTGCCAAAAGGGTCAGGTCCAAGGGCGGAACTGGGCATCACCGGGCCGCATAGCCTGTATTTGGTTGGGTCCCTGAAATGTCACTGTATCGTAGGGCCCCCGCTGTATTCTGAAAAGAGTAGAGAGAGGGTCTCCTCTCACCATGAGCAGCTCGTGGAAGAGGACACCACTTTGAGAGCTGCAGCTCAGGAGTTGATCTGGGGCACAAAGGCTGTGGAGGGGGGGGGGCTCTCCTGCAGGGGCTATGAGGGTAACTGGCATTGCTTCTTTTCTTTCACTATATTTTAGATATTTTGTTTGGGAGTTGACCACTCCCTCCAGGTGCTGCATGCTTTAGAAAATGGAGAATCAGGGAAGGTTTTAAATATAACACCTACAGGAGATGTCTTGACGCGGCAATAAAGCTGCATTGTGCACAAAATTATTCTTTTTTAAGTACATGCTGACACATAGCGATTTATATATAGTTTTTCTTTTGTTTGCACATTGGTCTCAATTGTTCTTGGCTGTCGTCTCAAATGATTTTAGTCACTTGCACAGATTTCATTAAGTTAGAGAAACGTGCCTTATGTTCTTTCACTATATATATATATATATATATATATATATATATATATACACAAGTTAACCCGTGCATGATACTCATGCATTCTAGTCAAATCAAGCTACTTAAGGTCTTAAAAAGGTTCTTGTCATGCATTTGGGCCTAGCCCAGGCCTCCTCAGGGGAAGATCGTTACTTCCCGACGCAAGCGGCCTTTTTAATGTGTGTTCATGAGGTAAAATTACCTCACGAAAATGAGTTTGACCCCTCAACTGGTAAATTTAGCCTTTACTACCCCTCCCACGGGGGGAAGGGGGGATGATGGAAGTTAACTGACTTGACTATTCTAATTTTTTTGTCAAATAATGTCAGTATACCAAATTTCAGGTCAATTGGATGAGCCCTTTCTGAGAAAATAGTTTTTTCCACACACACACACACACACACTAACGCACGCCTCTACACATGTGTGATCATGAAGTAAAATTACCTCACGAAAATGAGTTTGAGCCCTACCAAATTTCAGCCCTTTTTGAATTTTTTTCCCCACACACACTAAGAATTTAGTAGGTCAGTGTATAACTCTGCCCAGCAGGTGGCGCTGCAACTTGTTTTTTTTTTCCACACACACACAGGCAGACAGACGCCACTAAGCATTTATATATTAGATATATATATATATTTGTATTTATTTGTTATCTATCTATTCACAACTTTCTATCTATCTATCTATCTATCTCATATCTATCTATCTCATATCTATCTCATATCTATCTCATATTTATCTATCTTTCTATCTATCTATCTATATATCTATCTATCCATCACATATCTATCTATCTATCTATCTCATATCTATCTATCTGTCTATCTACCCTTAATCCCCTCTACATCAAGCATTTCGGATTACATTGTTCATAAAATAACATGACAATTGATAGTTAACCCTGCCGCTGCTGACACATTATCTCCTATGATATCAATGTGTTTTATTATCTAGACATTTTCAGACATGTTTTGCTAAATAACACAATGATAATAGATATTAACAGCTACGACATGCTGCCTTCTAAATATTGGATTTTAGCACAAACGTGCACTTCTTCAATCAAACTAATTTTGAGCTGCTTTTCATGTGATGTACAATGTGTCTATATCATTAGAGAGCTCCCAGATGTTAATATGCATATTAGATTTGTCAGCCACTGGGAAGATGAACTGACACAATGTTTCCTTCCTGTGTAGCTATTAAGACTACAGATGGAATAATTATTCGTATCTAAATAAAAGACCTGGAGTTTACCATGGCAACAGGAAATACTGTTTTGTAAGTGGTAACAACAGCTTCCTAATGTATGGATGAAGCAGAATCACTATATTTTGTGTTTCGTTTACTAATTGTGTCTAGTATAGAGGAATGCTTGTGGTAGACATAATTCAGCGGGTGTTTAAAACTCCAGTCCTTTTATATCACACAACAATGCCATAAAAATGAGTGGAATAAAATCACGGGTAGAAGTAGTGAAAAATTGTTCAAAAAAGCTCCAGACAAATACAAAATAAAAATTTTTTGAAAGTTTGTCCTCACTTATCTGAGACACATTGAAGTACTTTGTACCAGTTTTATTAGCGCAATGTTTGGACCTTCCGTCTGGATTACGTTATACAGGCGGTGGGTCCCACTATTGGCGCTTTAAAAGCGCCAATTTATTACTGAGATAATGTGTGGCCCTTTTGTAGGTTAGAGTGCTGTCCCTTGTGGCCCCTGAAACTATCAGTTTGCCTATTAATGGGTTAGTACCTTCCTTTCTTTACAGATATATGTACAATGTTTTCTCTATATAACTAGTAACTTCTAGGGGTAAAGGTATTAAATTGTGATTTCTGCAAATTGCTGATATTCGGCGACTTTTACAGCTAAATTTAAAACTGCAATGTCTTTAAGGGCGAGTTCTGCCCCCTAGCACAAAGCCAGCACCCCCTTCCCCTCCATGCTGGTATATTGTGCGACTATTATCATATATAAATTAGGATGACCATGGAAGATAAAGGAATAAAGGGTTTGTTAGAGCCTTGTAGGCTGTCTTGAAAGGCTTAGAGAGACCTGTACAGATCCTATGTAAAATCTGCAAATTAGTACTATGCATACCCTCAAGATGCATTACGGGCGTGATCATGTAATTGCAAATGAAGATGCAGATATACATGTTAAAGCCGTATTAAAACCACACGTTGGTGATGATGACCGTGTTTATTTGGGAGCAAGTATCCTAAATCTTGTCATTACTTTTCCCCTGTGCTTTGTAAAAGGCTTTTTATGACCTTTGGGAAGAAGGTTGTAGAATTCTTTTGAAACATGGGTGTCTATACTAACCCACAATGCATCACTCCACCGTGTAGTAGGTATATTAGCTGTAATACAGGTGTATTTAACGCTCCGTGACCCCATGGGGTACAGGAAGTTCACATTGGAGGAGATTTAAATGCTGCCACAACCTCAAATAGTGCCCGTTACTTGTCCCGCCTACCCCCTTCCCCCAAAAAAAGACAACATGATAAAACTTGTCAGACAATGTTTCCTCCGGGAACGATAATCTTATTCCTAGCTATTATGTCTGACGTTGTAAAGTGACTGAAATGCAAATACTGCTATTCTTAAACTCTGATACAGCAACAGATACTGAAACCACAGTAATCTGAAATCAGCAGGAAGTCAACAATCAGCATCAGATGTTGACACAATTGCACTTTATTTATAACAATCTGTACATGGGATCTACAATGTAAATGTTTATACATTATGGAAATAAACTCTGTCAACTATGTTATAGTTAGATAGCTTTATACTGACAGGCGATGAAGCCGGTAGAGTTTACATTTGGCAATAAAGTGTTTTCGCTTCATAGAAGAATTACAATGCTGCCAGTAAATAAAAGCAAATCAGTCATGTAATCTAAATATTTCTCTCATTGAAAGAAAGACTCATCCCAGAACTATACATTTAGTAAATAATAAAAGTAATACGAATTTATTCCTGGTGTAACCAACGCATTGCATAAGTGTGTAAGCCTGGAAGGGGCGGGAAACCTGGATAAGAAGGAGTTAATGTTATCATTGCATATTCTAGAGTAAAGAAAACAATAAACAAATATGGACAGTGGTTTAGTTGGTCGATGTCTCTGTTTATAAGTTAGGGGTGGTCTCAGATGAGCATGGGGAAAGCTTGTGTTATTTCAGATATAATAGTGCAGCAAAACGGTGCACGCATTTTGCAGCCTTGCAACCTTCCAGCAATATAATCTCTGAGCTCCCCTTATGCTTCACCATTCTGTACTGTATATGTACATTCTGCATTTTGCTGAATTTCTAGTCTATAAATAAAGCTAGGAGAACGACAATTCTGCCCCCAGGTGTGGATGGGTTATAATTAGAGAAGCTCACTGACCCCCGTGAACTGGCTTTGTTTTGGATCTGGATTAACTTTGTGTTTTGGTTTTGGCAAAAAAGCCCTTGTGTGTTTTGGCTTTGTATTTTTTATATCCTAAAATCACATAATTTTATGGGCAGCACGGTGGCTCAGATGTTAGCACTTCTGCCTCACAGTGCTGGGGTCATGAGTTCAATTCCCAACCATGGCCTTATCTGTGTGGAGTTTGTATGTTCTCCCCGTGTTTGCGTGGGTTTCCTCCAGGTGCTCCGGTTTCCTCCCACACTCCAAAAACATAGTGGTAGGTTAATTGGCTGCTATAAAAAAAAAAAAAATGACCCTAGTCTCTCTCTCTCTCTGTGTGTCTTAGGGAATTTAGATTGTAAGCTCCAATGGGGCAGGGACTGATGTGAATGAGTTCTCTGTACAGCGCTGCGGAATTAGTGGCGCTATATAAATAAATGATGATGATGATGATAATTTTGCTCTTTTTTTTCTTCCTACATTATTATTAACCTCAATAACACTAATTTAAAGTCATTTGCAGTCAATTTTGACCACCTCACAGGTCACAATATTATTTTCATACACTTTCGGACAAATACTGCAGCGACCTGGCTGGATGGTAAGCGACAGAGCAATGACACAAACACACGGCAGTTCTTAGCACATCTAGGACACATTGGAACACAGCAGTGGCAGAAAACAAAAATAGGGGTTCACCCTCCCTCCCACCCACCCACCGTGATGTTGGGTCCTAAAAAGGAATACAAAGCTCGCGAGATCCGAGATCAGACGACGTAATGATGACGTTTTGCATTGTTTTCAATTCCGAGGGCGTGCGACAGTACCGAGCCGGCTCAGCTCAGTACTCGGATCCCCTAAGTTCGGGTGTGTTTGGTTGTCGAGGAACCGAGCCTGAGTATCTCTAGTTATAATAAGAGAGAACAAAATGATAGCAGAAATCCGAGTGGAATAAAAACAATTGATGGAATCTGAGATGTACACTTAAGGCAGACTTCACAACCTCACCCCAGCCACTTAGCTTAACAATTTGGATCTTCAATTAAAGTTTTGTTTTTACTTATTCCTTAATATTCTTTTTTACTTGGCAATTAAATTTTTTTAAAAAACAGACAATTTCCTTCATGCAACGCAAAGTTTACCGTACACCCTCCGCTCTCAATCCACCAATATCTACTTTTTGTAATGGTAAATCAGTCTATCTGGTAAGTTAAAGGGAGATAGTAGATCACAGGTGGATCTTTAAGGAAAGTTAGGCAGAGATTTAGCTAACGGACGTCTCCCAGTGGAACAATGGAAGAAGCACTTATAGTTATCCTTGATTTGAAAGAATAAGAAGGATTTCAGCATGGTCTATATGGGATGGTGGATAATTCCATATAAACAGCTGTAATCACTTGTGGCATTTAGAAGTTTGAGAAAATGGGGTTAATAAGTGTCACTTATTCACTTGAAAAAAGGTTATTTTGAGCCCACTTTTTAATTTTAGAAAATGTGCAGTATAGGTTGTTCAAATTGCTTCAATGTAAATTATCAGGAAAATCTCAGAGTAATGGAAAAAATCTTTAAAAGGGAAGCAAGTAAGTGCATATCTTTCCTTATATTGATGTTTTACACCTTTTTCATGAGATGTGTGACTCTGTCACTTAACTCTCTCACCTGTTGCCGGATATTTGATCTGGTGAAACACATCCCTATCATTAACATTTCCATTAATCAAGCAATGTTCTCTATTTCCTCGCAGCGTGAAGGCATGTGGCCTCCATTAGTGAGGATCGACTTGTAATCCACTGCTATTATGGTTAGTATTGATACGACGGACAGTCCCTAAGGTCGCCCAGCTGGGCAAGTGTGGAGTGAGATCTAATTCTCTTGTCTTGTTACATGAGCAGTTGAGGCCAAAGGAATGAACAGCTTCGACACTTAGACACTCTCCTGATCTTCAAACTGGATCAAGACAGCCACTGATGGATGACCCGTTTCCCAGAACTCAATAAAGAGTCCTCTATTGCTATGTAGCAAAGTAAACAGATTGTTTGGAACGCTTAAAAATACACACTGCACTAAGAAGCCAAATAGATAATTAGAGATAAAAACATTTTCATGATCTGGTAAGTAAGTTATGGAGAAATTGAGAAGCTGAGTACAGATATGATGGACTTGGCAGACCAACGTGGTCTTGTTTCTGAGTAAACTACTGCTGAATGCATCAGGAGTTTAAGCTCCTAACACACCATCTGTACTTGAACATACATTAGTCTTTTCCTCCTCTTGAAAACAAAATTGAATGATTAGGAATGACACGTAAAAGTCATATTTGGCCCAATTTCTCCTGTGAATCATCATTCGCTGTGTCAGACCCAGCGTGAGGATCAAGAATTCAATCCACTCGGGGAGTTTGCATTGGCTGTTTCTCTTAGTTTTTTTAAGTAAAGCGCTTATTTCTAATGCAAGTGAGGATATTGTACAGTTAGCAAGTGGTAGGTCACACGAAGAATAGATTATTAGAGATTTTTTAGCTAAGTCAAAGTGTATCTTTTGCTTGCATACATTAGAGGCAGCTGTTTTGTGAGCTGAAGCAGTATTCGTGAGAATGCAGGTTACCTCTCAATATAAAAGCACATACACTATATGGACAAAAGTTTTCAGAAGCTTGACCATTACACCAACAGGGACTGTAATGACATTGTATTCAAATACATCTACTTTAATACGCAGTTGGTCCCCCTTTTGCAGCAATAACAGTGTGCACTCTTCTTGAAGGGCTTTCCACAAGATGTTGGAGTGTGTCTGTGGGAATTTGGGCCCATTCATACTGTAGAGCATTGTTGAGGTTGGTTGAGAAGACCTGGCTCACAATGTCCATTCCAGTTCATCCCAAAGGTGTTCGATGGAGTTGAGGTCAGGGCTCTGTGCGGCCAGTCAAGTTCTTCCACACTCATCAAACCAAGTCTTTGTAGTCCTTGATTTGTGCACTGGAGCACATTCATGTTGGAATAGAAAAGGGCCTTCCCCAAACTGTTTTCACAAAGTTGGAAGCATAGCATTGTCTAAATGACTTGGGATGCTGAAGTATTAAGATTGCCCTTCACTGGAGATAAGGGGCCTAGCCCAAATCATGAAAAACAGCACCATATCTTTATCCCTCCTCCTACAAACTTCACAGTTGGCATAATGCAGTCAGACAGGTAATGTTCTCCCAGCATCCACCAAACCAGACTCGTCCAACTGACTGCCAAACAGAAGCGTGATTCATCACTCCACAGAACACGTTACCATTGCTTCACAGTCCAGTGTCGGTGTGCTTTACACCACTCCATCTGCCACTTGGCATTGGTCTTGGTGATGTGAGGCTTGCATGCAGCTGCCCGGTCATGGAAACCCATTCCATTAAGCCCCCACCGCACAGTTTTTGTGCTTACATTAATGCCAGTGGAAGAGCGTAACTCTTCAGCTATGGAATCAGCAGAGTGTTGATGACCTTTACGCACCATGCGCCTTAGCAGTCGTTGACCCCGCTCTGTGATTTTACGTGGTCTTCTGCTTCATGGCTGAGTTGCTGTTGTTCCTAAATGTTTCCACTTTCTAATAATATCACTTACAGTTGACTGTGGAATATTCAGCAGGGATGAAATGTCACGAACCGTCTTATTGCAAAGGTGGCATCTTATCACAGTACCACGCTGGAAGTCACTGAGCTCTTCAGAACGACCCATTTTGTATCACAAATGTTTGCAAATGGATACTGCATAGGTACTTGATTTTATACACCTCTGGCAACGGGTCTGATTGAAGCACCTCAATTCAATAATTTACAAGTGTGGCCAAATACTTTTGTTCATATAGTGTATATCATGCAATAAAGACAGACGGATTGCCCCTTTCTCTGATTTGTTAAATGAAGCTCCATTGTTGTGGGATAAAAAGGGAGTGATATAATGAATAAAGAGAATGGTCCAAAAGCCATTGCAGATAGAACTTTGAATTGTTGTTTTTGCTTTCTCCAGCGTGAACAGTTCTATGAATGAGCCCAAACCCACAAGTGCAAAATGTTCCTGTCAAAATAATGAAGTTCCTGGTATGAATTTCCCATTTTCTTCTTTTAGAGGAAAAAATGAAAGATTTGGGTGAGTGATCCAATGAAAACCAATGGATCACATCCATCGCCAGATTGAAGTATATTAAGTCCGTCACTTTTTAATTTATAAGCTGATACCTAAGTGTTACTATGTTAATATGTATTTTCTGAAAACTATAAATAGGTTTTAATTTCAGGTGTTTTGTATATTAAAAAACTATATATAGATAACGTATCCTCTCTGTATATTCTGACCATACCGACTAGACATGTTTTGGTGGACCAGCTATAGATAAAAAAGGAATCTCAGATGCATAGTATTTTGGTTAAAAACCAAACCAAGAATTACTATATTTAAAACATCTTTTGAACCTTTTTGATATTTTGTTATTTTGTTCATGCCTGTTTAGTTGCTTTGGACATGTTTTTCATTTTGGATTATATTGTATACTCATGTAACATTGTTTGACTTATACATGCCCTGTACCCCTCCCTGTCTATCCCCCCTGACCCCTCCCACTTCTTTTTATTTTCGGTACCCTTAACAAATCTAATCCTCAATAAAAATCACCTTTCAGTATAGAAACTGCACAGAGTCTGTCGGCGGGGGACGGGGTGAGGCAGCCGGCCCGAACAGCCCCCCTGCCCCCTGGTCCAGCCCGCCCCTGCTTGAGATACATGCCTTGATGAATTTGTGAGTACGCAGAGCCTAAATACGCGTGTGAATACGGAGCGCGAGTTGCACTCACAATGAGCGTCCTAATGAATTGTATCTCTACTTAGCTGAACACCTAGTAAATCTCAGATTTTCATTATCCCATGTTACTTTTATATTTAATTATCTTATAGCTAGAACAGCTATCATATAGTGTTGATTCCGCTAGTGGCTTCCAGCACTGTGTATTTTTTATTTTCTAATAAATGCTATGGTGGACAGCTGCAGTGCCCGTTACCTGCATCCATTATGGCCCCTCCCAGTACTTACCTACCTATGGAGGAGGAGTGGTCAGTGCATAATATTTTCCTCTTGGGAGTGTGGCACTGGGTAGTGACATCATAACCCAGCGACACACTCTTGGCCCATTACCAACATGGAGGAGCAGGTAAGAAGTGAGGAGGGCGCAGCTGACAAAATATAGAGACTGAATAAGTAACATTATGTCACTTTTTCAGTGTCTTTGGCGGGCCCTAAACCCTGGCGACCAAGGTGACCACCTAATTCCACCTGGCACAAGTGCCAGCCCTTGACAGCTGACATATTGTAAATAACTTCGACTTTCATGAGCAACCAGACAAAGAGCTCTGTAGGCACAGAGAGAACGTCACCAGGTCCAGAAAGGTAAATTTTGCAGCTTGTGAATCTCTGAAATCTAAGTTTTCCAACAGATCTATCAACAAATTCTAACATCAACACATTTGTGAGCTTTCTGTCTACAGCGGGTAACAGAACTGCAGCTATAACATTTCATGAAACGTTTGTTTCACTTAGAAATGAAAGTTCATGGAACTTTCCCATATGTGTCATATTCCGGTAGCTGCAGTGAAACCATTTAGTCAGGGGTCAGGCCGTGATGTCTAATGCAGATAAGGATCTCCGAACCCTCCTTAGCATTACTCACACTGCGCTCTGTGCCTTATGTAATGGATCCCACCGTTGGCATGCTCATAAGGGTGGCTGGAGATTAAATGGGTGTGGAGCAAAATATGAACCTCTCCCTTCTCCTTAGAGGGAATCTTTTCTTTGAAAACCAGGAACATTGGTGAGGCTTCCAATATTTCTTTGCCGGCCTCCTCTTATACCACTGGCCCGTAGAACGCAGAATATGGCAATGTGTCAACTCTCTCCTGAACATTTCTGAAGAAACATTTACCTATCGCGGAGACATCAGAGAGGAATTTTCCTACGCTCCCCTGAATAAATTTCAGTGCAAAATTTGACTCTTCCACGAATTGGAATAGACAGGTATCGTGCTTTGGACTGGCTCAAGACTTTCTACTTCTTAGAATTGGCGCCATATATTCATTGTACTATTTGTACTTTGTGGTCGATAAAAAACTTCAACATTCTACCTGAAAACCACAGTTTTAGCCAGTTTGTAGTCTTTCCAGGGGTTCTTCGAGGAAGGGGAAACTCTAGTACTTTCATTTAAATTAATACAAAGGTTTATTTGATGGGTGCATAAAAAAACTGAGAATCAAGGCGCATTTGCACATCTCCCAAGTTTTTCGGACAGTCCTGTTATTTTGCCAGTGGAAACTTTCAACTTGGAATATTTATTTTCCTGCAGTAAAGATTATTAAGCACCTGGATTAACGTTGTCAGTGGAAACAGGCTGACGTTCTCCTGTTTTTTGACGCTCAAAATAAATTTTGGCTAATTTCGTCTTTTGAAGAATTATCATTTTGCAAAAGTGTCCTGTGGCTTATAATGGAAGCTGTAGACTTGCAACGCGTTTTGTGGCTTCTCATCGCTTGTACGAATTGAGCAAAGGGGGAGATGTTCCCCATCTTCTTTCGTCTTACACTCATTTGGCAAATTAATTTCTCTGGCTTCACTGGACACCAATCAAACAAATTTTAAAGGACAATTTAACTCGAAAATTGAAATGTTCATATATAAAGCTTAAAGTTTAATAAATACATTACATAGTGCTTCACCGCCCTTCTTCAACAAAAATTGCAGTTCCTCTTCCCTGCCAAAGTCATGTCCCATGTATACAATGCCCCAAAATTATCTGCCCCAAAATCATCTACTTCTGGACAAAAATGTTACAATGCAGAGCAAAGAATGTCAGTTATACTTGCTGATAATCACTGTTACTTTCTTCTATGTATGAACCAACTAAATTGCAACACGTACAGAGATTTTCTGTTACCATGGAGGCTTGCTAGCCAATCACGTACAATCTTGTTTTGCATTGCTGCAAGATAAAGAGGCACCACCCACCTTCCTAAGTAACTTAATTTGTCTTAACATATGATGCCCATATTTACAGTAATTAAGTACAAATACATCAGTTATTTTAGCAACACAGTTGAGCTTAACAATATAAGCTAATGTTAAGTCTTTATACGTCATGTCTTAAAGGAAAACTGAGAAATATTATCAAACTATTATGGAAAATATAACATTTGGAAAATGCTGTGTTACATTAAATGCAATACTGCATCTTTTTTCAGCAGTAATAATAATACATACTAATGAATAATAATATTTATATATTCTGTTTTGTCCTGATGTCTGAGTTATCCACCAAGAGCATCTAATGTCCGACCATAAAGGATTTGGACCACCCATGGGTATAGTCCAACCTTCTAATGTCATTGGCTGGGAGGGATTGAAGCAAAGTGCATTGTGGATGAAGAGTGAATTATGTGAGCGTGAGATGATCAAGTAACAATCACATCCAATAATTTGATGCCCTCTGTCTCTTTCACAGCTGCCAAGGCACAAGTTTTAATAATTTTTACTGACTTCAGCAGACTTACTTAGGGTTGACCTCCATGATTTTCCACCCATGGTGTTGGTTATGTAATCAGCTTTAAGGGTCTTTAAGAAATCAGACTGTAAGTAAGTAATCCAACTGCAGCAGAAGAGACACAAATAGCAAAACAGTACATAAAAAGAAACAATGTAATGTGTGGAAATGTTCAAGTATATTTAATGTATCTTTTTGATTTTTTCCCCCTCTGAAATCTAGAGGACTAGAAAATGTTTCAGCTCTTTCTTAAAAACATGGTAGATGACATTAAAATGTATAAAATATTCAACAGTGTTTGTACTTATTTATCTGTTTTCAAGATCTGATTTAAACATTCTAGCGAAGTATTTTATTGTTGGACTGTATCCTTTGGCTTGTACTAATCCAATTATGTCACATGAAATCAATGGACATTATAAAAAGGCACGGGAATATGAACAATGGACGTTCAGCCAGATATTACATCACCCCAAGGGAAGCCTTTGTGAGCTGTTAGTTTTAACAGTCCCAATCTAAGTTTCATCATCACTCAGCTGTAATGATATCCTGTGCGTACAAGTCATTTTATTCCTTATTACAATTGTTTTCATGGACAGAGCAACCAGGGAATCTCCAACGCTGACCAGGACATAAATGTCAGCACCCAGATTTACAATTCTGAAGACCCCCTTGTTTTTTGGGAGGGGGCAAAATGTATACGATTAAAGAGTAATTCTATCTTGCACTAATATGTGTATTAAAGCTATTATATATCCAAGAAAAGTGTTTTTGTATTTCTCTTAGAACCGTGACCTTTTGTAGGAGCCAAGTACAGGGGTGTGACTATATGAAGCAAAACTGCGGCAGCTGTCCCAGGCAGCACATTATTAGGAATTTGTGAAAAAGAATTGATTTATCTTACTGATTAAACCGTACTTTAATGTTTTATACTTTGTTGGTAGATCTTAAAACTACTATGATGGCGACAATAGTGTTTAATAGTATCTAGGACACTATTGCAAAATGTATTTGGATTTTTGCAAAGCTTTGCTTCTTAACCTTTTTTTGGCAGCCAGACACCCCGTTGTTTCTTAAAAAAAGGTTCTTGCACCCCCTTGAAGAATAAGTTCTGATTTTATATATCAAGAAAACATAAATTTATTGCAAAATACTTTTACATATATTATTGCTCTGTGGGGCAGCACGGAGGCTCAGTGGTTAGCACTTCTGGCTCACAGCACTGGGGTCATGAGTTCGATTCTCGAGCATGGCTTTATCTGTGTGGTGTTTGTATGTTCTCCCCGTGTTGGCTGCTATTAAATTGCCCTTAGTCTCTCTTGGTCTGTGTGTGTGAATGTTAGGGGATTTAGATTGTAAGCTCCAAGGGACAGGGAGTGATGTGAGTGAGTTCTCTGTACAGCGCTGCGGAATCAGTGGGGCTATATATATAAATAAATAGATGATGATGATGATAGATGATAGATGACTGCCATCTCGCGCCAATCATTTTGGACACCAGATTAATTACTTATATGATCTAAAAATGTAAATGTTAAAAAAATGGTTCTGTTAAAAGTCTAGGACAAACATTCCCAAAAATGTTGTGTTTCGCCCCCCGTGTGCATCCACCCCTGGTTAAGCACCACTGATGCAAAGGTTTTGAGAGGCATCGTTTTGGTTACAGTCTCAGGAGGCAGGATAGCTGGGCACACACCCGATAATTTTTTACGGCTCTGTATCCTTTAAAAATTAATTCCTGGTTGGTGGAGTGTACTTTATACTGATATATCAGCTCAGTATGCAATAATTGTTCAAGAAAACTACATCTACCCTCATGCATTGCCAATAGGGGGCAAGCCCAGTCTCGGTTGTCAGGTACATCACCACCGAGCTGACAACAGTACATGTATCAATCCTTCTAAAAAGGAAAAGTGGAGATACTGCCCATAGCAACCAATCAGACTCTAGCGATCATACACTGATTGATTGCTATAGGCAACACCTCCCTCTATAAAAGTTTTGATATATTTACCCCATGGACTTCATTAAGATAAAAAACTGATTTGTCCTGCTGCTAGTTTAAATTAGTTGGTAGATCCAATGCAGACTAAAGTTAACAATTTTTTATTTACAGTGTACATTACTGTAACACAAGTGTTTACGATATTTTTTGTAAGGAACGTTGCGTTGGCCTCCTAAGACAACAGACGGACTCTGACCATTGATAGGAGAGGTAGATCGCAATATGTAAAAATCACTGAAGGAAAAAGTTCTGTTGGTAAATAAATGCACTACACAAAAGAGAGGAATAAAATGAAAATATAATAACAATAATGATAGCAGAATAAAGTGAAAGGGATACCAAATGAAGCAACAAAATTATTCTTACCAAAACAAAAAAAACTTTCAAGAGATTAGGATAATTTATTCAGAATCCAAATTCAATATTAACTTTTCATGGCTCATATTCGGGAGTAAATGTATGAAGCTGAGATTTTTCCGGTGGGTTTGAAAAGTGGAGATGTTGCCTATAGCAACCAATCAGATTCTAGCTATCATTTTGTAGAATGTACTAAATAAATTATAGCTAGAATCTGATTGGTTTTTCAAACCTGCCGGAAAACTCTCAGCTTGATACATTTTCCCTTTGAAGTCATTTTACAGATCGTGCACCATGTATATTCTGCATATTTGAGATGTTCCCCCACTGAGACAGATATATACATCTCTCCTTAATAAGTCCCAGATAATAAGGAACTTTAATTCTCTGGAGTTGCCACGTATGGGTTAATAGATTAACTCACTGTATCTGTAGAAGATATTATCATGACTATTTCCACCTGGTCATTGCAGAGAGTGGCATTATTACTGCAGGTCACAGGAATAAAAGGACTTCTGTTTGCACCAACCCCCAACCAAGGCAGCATTTAAAAATAAAAACATTTCAGTAATTATGCTGTTAACATGATCCACCTTAATGTGTATTAATGCTCGGCTTACATGGCTGAGGCTGAAAGCTGGTGTAAGAGGATGCCAGGGACTGTGGTAATTGAGATTATAGTACTGTGTCATGTATTTTCATTGCAGCTGTGAGTTTTTCTGCAGATGTATCCAGTGCGAGTTCTATCTGCAGATAGCAAACTCTCCAACTGCCAGAAAGTCTGATCTAACTAGTAACAATCTTGCTGCTAACCTGCTACTAAACTTCTATCTCGTTAGTTGGCTCGTCAGGAGGAAAAGTTTTGGGGATGGAATAAATAGTCAAAATGCGCTTCCTATATCAGTTGGCCCAGATTCAGAAATACATCAGAATTAATATTTTATTTTGCCTTTATTAATTAATCATTAACATTGTTTTACACAACAATTAACCTGCAGCTATTTTTAGAGATTCTCTATTACTGGATCCTTTCAATCATTCCTTAAAGAATTTAGTTCAGTAATTGATGCCGTACCTTGTTCGGGGTCATGTTGAGTTGGATGGATATAGAGTTTTTGGTGGATAATGCGCTTTTTTTAATTCTGCGCAAGCGTTTGTTCCGTAGCTGGTGCTTTGTGTGCAAGCCCGGAAGTAAAATCAAAACGTACTATTCGCAGAAAACACAATTTGCGTCCTACTGCTCATGATCCCACGTGTTTGCTACAGCTAACGTCCTTTTCTATGTTTTAGTATAATGCCACATCAGCATTTTCGCTGACTTATTCGGGTTAACAGCAAACTGAATATTTGATCAATATTATTTTTAACATTGTTTCTGTATTAAAAGGCATTTTGTCAACTACAAGCCCCTACCTTGTAGGCTTACTGCAATGTTCTCTTTTGCATTTCTCAGTTGCTTGAGAATTAAAAGTAAGTCATTACGGCTACAATTTCTTTAAGGTGACAGGATTGCTCTAAACCACAGCAACCAATCACACGCTTGCTTTCTTTGGCTAACTTAAACTAGTCAGATAAAAGCAAATTGTTGATTGGTTGGTTTTGTTCAGGGCACATTTGTACCAATATGCAACATTAAGGAATGAGGCCTAAAATGACCAAAGATGCGTAACTCAATTATTATCAATGTAATTCTGTAAGGAAAAGTATTTGCCCACATAGACCTAGATTCTCATTTTATTACCACCTTTATTATATGTGTCCTTCTGTGTGCATTAAAGTCTATATTGCGTTGGTCGAAGTGAACATGGAAACACGCTTATTCTCAGAAAATGCGACACATTCAATGAATGTATAGATTTCAAGTTAGGTCCTTATTGTGAATCTCCAACTTTGTATATACATTGTAGCATTGCAGAAAATGAATTATTCCTCTTGTTTCACAGTCTCCAGTATATTGTGAATACCATTACTAAGGAAATATACCACAAAATATACTAACAGCCATAACATACCATAAAGAGAAAGATATAATACACATACTATACTATGTCAAGATCTATACCACTACACATATGGATACGATACATATATTCAACAGTTACATGATCGACATTTATATGGTCGACACCATAATATAGACAGGGTTGGAAAGCCGACAATAAGGACATTGACAATATTATTAGGTCGACAATATAAATGTAGACAGTATTATTAGGTCAACAGTTGAAATGTAGACAGTATTACTAGGTTGACAATTGAAATGTAGACAGTATTATTAGGTCGACAGTTGAAATGTAGACAGTATTACTAGGTTGACAATTGAAATGTAGACAATATTATTAGGTCGACAATTGAAATGTAGACAGTATTATTAGGTCACCTGTTAAAATGTAGACAGTATTACTAGGTTGACAATTGAAATGTAGACAGTATTATTAGGTCAACAGTTGAAATGTAGATAGTATTACTAGGTTGACAATTGAAATGTAGACAGTATTATTAGGTGAACAATTTACAAGTAGACAGTATAATTAGGTCGACAATAATATCCCTAACCCTATTCCAATCCCTAACTGTAACTCTAACCCTAATCCTTACCCTAACACTAGCCATATAATACTACCTACATTAGATTGTCGACCTAATGTTGTCAACTTTCTAAATGTCAACCAAAATTAATGTCTAGCCATCGATTGCATAACAAACATACATTACCACACCAAGAAATATACTAATACACATACTATACCACACAAAGAAATATACTAATATACATACTATACTACACCAAGAAATATACTACTACACATACAATACTACACCAAGAAATATACTAATACACATACTATACTACACCAAGAAATATACTACTACACATACTATACTACACCAAGAAATATACTACTACACATCCTATAGCACACCAAGAAATATACCAATACACATACTATACTACACCAAGAAATATACTAATACACATCCTATAACACACCAAGAAATATACTACTACACATACTATACCACCCCAAGAAATATACCAATACACATACTATACTACACCAAGAAATATACTACTACACATCCTATACCACACCAAGAAATATACCAATACACATACTATACTACACCAAGAAATATACTACTACACATCCTATAGCACACCAAGAAATATACCAATACACATACTATACTACACCAAGAAATATACTAATACACATCCTATAACACACCAATAAATATACTAATACACATACTATACCACGCCAAGAAATATACTAATACACATCCTATAACACACCAAGAAATATACTACTACACATACTATACCACGCCAAGAAATATACCAATACACATACTATACTACACCAAGAAATATACTACTACACATCCTATAGCACACCAAGAAATATACCAATACACATACTATACTACACCAAGAAATCTACTAATACACATCCTATAACACACCAATAAATATACTAATACACATCCTATAACACACCAATAAATATACTAATACACATACTATACCACGCCAAGAAATATACCAATACACATACTATACTACACCAAGAAATATACCAATACACATACTATACTGCACCAAGAAATATACTACTACACATACAATACTACACCAAGAAATATACTAATACACATACTATACTACACCAAGAAATATACTACTACACATCCTATAGCACACCAAGAAGCATACCAATACACATAATATACAACACCAAGATATATACTACTACATATCCTATACCACACCAAGAAATATACCAATACACATACTATACTACACCAAGAAATATACTAATACACATCCTATAACACACCAAGAAATATACCAATACACATACTATACTACACCAAGAAATATACTACTACACATCCTATACCACACCAATAAATATACTAATACACATACTATACCACGCCAAGAAATATACCAATACACATACTATACTACACCAAGAAATATACCAATACACATACTATACTGCACCCAAGAAATATACTACTACACATCCTCTACCACACTAAGAAATAAACCAATACACATACTATACCACGCCAAGAAATATACTAATAAACGTACTATATTAAACCAAAATATACCAATTCACATATTATCTTATGCCAAGACATACTGTATATTAATACCCTTTCCATACCATAAGAATAAATATACTAATACACATACTACAATATACAAATAAATATTTCTTATTTGAACGTATTCTATTTTGAGTGTATTATATGGAGTCTTTCTCCAAAGTCAGCAGATGTTTATGTACTTGGTTTCCTTATTGGCTCTTTGCACGTGGAATAATCCCGCCAACAGTTGGAGCAAATTGTTAATTCCTATGTATTATACACACTTTTTATTTTTGTTACCCAGGACAAAAATATTAGTTACTTTAGATTCTTAAGAGTTTGGCACAAATTAAGTAAAAAAAATAAAGCTAAAAATGCGACTGTCTGGCTTATTAATTACTGTAAGTGTAAGATCGGGAAGACAGACAAAATTAGCACGTTCCCAACATTCCCAAGATTCTGTCGTCATGTTGGACTTCGAATTCTTGCCTTTCCTTCCTACAACTTTCCAAACCCATTTCTGGGAGAAATTACTGGTCGTGCCGATGCCGTCCTTGTTCCTGGACTTACTGGCTTAGTTCACAAATACTTGACTATTTATAGAAGCCATAATTCTAATGGCAATTTAAAGCAACCTTTGACATTTACTGTAATTAACCCAAAAGTATTCTCCTCCTTCTCTACTATTTTTAATACGCTCTGTGACTAATCCACCGCTCATCTTAATATCAATGCCGACCAGACAACCAACTCCATGTTTAAAGATTGGATTGAGTTCTGGAAGGTTGATTATCGTTTCTCCATCACCATGAATTCTTGTGGATGCATGTACCAGAAATCCTAACATAACATTCATTTCTGTGAATTCACCTGGCTCAAGACGTTTAGTGGCATTTTGGAATCTTAACTGTAAGAAGTCATTCAGGAAGGAAGAAATATTTGTCTAAAAGGCAAAAAGCCTTTTATGCGGGTTTAGTCTTTTTGTGGACTACCAAAATATGGATTAATAGGAAGTTGATGGTTGAACTTCATGGACCCGATATGGGTTATTCACAAATGTTGGCCCACAAGTGCTGTTATGGTGTCATGAGAGTCTGTTGGTGGACCATGGGACTAATCAATGACGGGGTGGGCCATAGGTAATGGGTGGGCATGGATAGCTTTCACCAAATTATTTGGGCACGTGATGTGCTATTGAGTCCACCTTCAAAACAACAATGATCGGAACATTTGATATGAGATGGTCATAACCATACACAAAATATAATCTCTTATCATCTTGACTACTGCAACCTCCTGATGGCATTTTCCGACACTCATTTATCCACACTTCAATTCATGCACCTCTTTGCAAATTCCTACACTGACTCTCTGTGTCCTCAAGAATCAAATTACTGACCCGTACTTACGAAGCTCTCAACAATACTAAGCCTGCATACATCTCAAATCTCATATCAAAATACTATCCCTCTGGCCCTCTTAGATCTACCTCCGACCTGCGCCTTGTCTCGTCTCTGATAACCACCTCTCATTTGCGCTTGCAAAACTTCTCCCGTGCTGCTCCCTACTTATGGAATTTCTTACCACACTCAATCAGACTTTCCCACAGCCTTCAAATATTTAGAAGATGTCTGAAAACCCATCTCTTTTTTAGAGCTTACCATATACCACACAGATGCACCCTCACAACTCTCCCAATCTCCACTCTGAACCAGATTTGCTCCTCTTGTTTCAGCTGTGCCCTCTTCCACGTAGAATGTAAGCTCTCTAATGAGCAGGGTCCTCCATACCCTTTGTTTTCATGTGTGAATATATTGTATGTTCTGTTTTCCCTACTGCATGGAGTTGCGGAGCACTGTGGCGCCTTATAAATCTAAGATAGTAATAATAATAATAATAATAATAGTAATATATGCAGACATACAGCATATATGCTGACCAGTGAAGGTAGGTGCATTGGTACATACAGTATGTAGATGCAGGTTCGTAAAACAAAACAAAAAATCTGTCCTGCTTTCTGAGTGGAAACTGGTAGCTGACTAGAAGATGCTCACGGTGTGAGTGTTTTTCTAAACTTGGTTTTATTTTACTGTGGTTTAGGATTCGAGTTTCCATGTAGATGGTATCATCGATTACTAGTAAATTCATAGGCTTCAAAGGTGTACATTTATTTCATTATTTGGATTTTTAGAGAGAACTGAGAACATTTTTACATTTCAGATATCACTTGTCTGACAAAGTGCCTAGTTAGTGCAAGGTATACTATAGAACTATAGAAAACAATGCAACATATAATATACATATATATATATGGATTCTGCAGTCAACTTCTGCGTCATGTGACCTTCCCCACATCATGTGACCTTCCCCACATCATGTGACCTTCTCAGCACAATGCTGGGAAATCACATAGCGTCAGCCACACATCTGAGATCAGAGGAGGAGGACCCTGTACCACAGGATCTCCCTCCTTCCTCTCTCTGTTAAAACCTCTCAGTAGTTTTTGCATTTTACACTTAACTTTGCTGGTGAAAAATCTGATCGCCCAGGAGATTTAATGAAGTGTCAAATTTCCTTTTGTTATAGCTTGTAACACTTGTTTATCCGACATTAAAATGCCTGCTGACAGGGCCTGATTATCCAATAGGCTTACTAGGCTGTAGCTTAGGGTGCGAGGATTTTTTGGGGGGGTGCAAAATTGTGACAGGGAGAGGTATAAACTGATATTAATTTAAAAATATAAGTGAATAGTTGTTCTCCACTGTTAAGAGGAAACATGAAAGAAAAATATAACAAAGTTTTAATCTTGGCGTATTCCCATGATAAAGGCTGCAGACAATGAGCCATCCTTGGATAGGGTAGGAGGTACAAGATTGTGACAGGCGCAGGCTTGACAGACCACCCCCCCTCCACATCTTAACCCTCAGTAGGACTCGTTCATTCCCCCCTTTTTGCTATATACTTCTTATTTTAATGAAAAATGAATAACAAAGATTGTTTTGACCTTTTTAAAAAGCCAAGTGGAGCTGAGAGGGGGCAAGAAAAGAAGGAATCTGGATTGTAAGTAAAGGACAAGTTCATTTTTACTTACCACGTATTTGCTTGGTAGGTAACACATATGTATTAGCCTGGGTTGGCCTGAACCGTTACTCAAGCCCTATCTACTGATATGTTATTACTAATTGGTGTCTTTCTTTGGTTAAATGTAGTTTTAACATTTACTGGTCTAAAGGGTAATGTGTGGCCCTTTTGAAGGTTAGAGGGCCATCTGCGTGGGCCCTGAAGTGTATCCGTCTCTCTTTAAATACTGTAGATGTCTTTTAAGAGGAGCAATCAGTTTTGAAAATCCTTGGATTCTAATTGTGATTGAATATTTGCATAATTTGATTTTTTTTTTTTTACAAAAAATATGTCTTGTTTTCTAGTTTCTAATGATGAATATGGAAATGTCTTAGACTTGATCTCCAAGCATGGCTTTTCAGTAAAACCAAGGCAGGAATCTGGCTTATGACAGCAGAAAGATACACGAATGGAGATACTAAAAGCAGTTTAATGTGTTAAACTTAGAGTTTGTCAACCTGTTTGGTTAATACTGAGTCATTTGTTACCATATTGCCATTGTCTCAGACTAATATTTTGAGGGGATTCAATGCTCTTTAACTACTCATAGAAAAGAACGCCACATTTTAACATTATTTTGTTCTATTAATATCCTAATCACTAGTTTAAAAAATGAACCTAAACCAGAAAGACTATGAAATTCAACATGTTGATCATCCTATCATATTGGCGCGTATATATAATACTTTAGCACAACATAATAATAATAATTTAATATAATAATTTAGCTATTATCCAGCTATTCAACAGTGTACTCTTCAAAATTAAATATATTTTTCCCCAGCGTCAATTTTACTTTTAATAGTTTTAATGTGATCTGTGTTTTGTCCCAAGCACCGCAGACATGCAATAAAAAATTTAAAAAAATATTTTGGTCCGTTGCTATAGGACGTCCATAATTTGGGTATGTGAGTTTCCCATAGAACTAACATCACACAACGGGAGGGGGGCAGAAGGAGGGGGGGGGGGGGGGTCAATGCTATTATTAGCCAAGGAACAGTCGTGTGATATTTCTCTATAGATAATATTATTATTTTTGAATCCTTTTTTTATATAGTACTAGAATATTATGTAGAACTTCACCCAGAATGTTTAATATTTCACAAAAGTCCCTGCACCACTGGGCTAGTTTCTCTAACACACAAACACAGGGGCAAACGCACGAGTTCCAGAGGGGGGGGGGCACATTTTTTGTTTTGGATCAATCCAAAAATAAACTGTCCTGTAAATTATGCCCCCTTGTCATTTCAGTTATCTTGGGTATTGGTGGCACTTGACACAGGGGCAAGTTCCTCTATTGTAGCTCTCCAGTAACCCCCCCACATTTCCCCCCCCCGATCCCACCACCACGTGTGCGTCCTGTGCCCCCCCCCCCTCCACCACACTTTCACGATGACTTAAACAGGTAGTGGTGGGGGAGGGTCAATTCTGCACCGTTAACTCCTGAGTTGGACTCAAGATGATCGAACCCCCTAGAATGCCTGGTGGGTGGAGATCATGTAATACATATAATTGTAGACTATAAATATATGCTGACTGGTATATTACCCCAATATCCAGTCCAATCTGTTTTACATGATAGAAACTATCATATAAATATACTGTACATCCCAGACATTCAACATATGAAAAATACAAACTTTAATCAATTCAACATATTACAGAGTACAAGTTGGGAGGCAGCTCCTGTTCTTCCGTTTTGCATATGTTACGGATGCAGTGATTGTCTGTTTTATACACTTCTACTATTGTGGAAGGGAATCAAGGAACGGGTTGGTACTTGGGCTGTGGGAAGGTCCTGTGCAAGTGGAAACCCCCCGTCCATAGCGTACGCCTCAAACACACACACAAACTAAGTTCAACAACGTCAGAAACCAAATGACCTACATAGATGGCAGGTACTCAGATATTCAGCATTGTAATGGTCACCAGTGACACCAGTAGGACAGACATTATAGCCAAGTTAGTCGTGGCCATTACCTTGAGTAGCTCCTTGCCCATAGAACTTATTGCATTACTCAGATGCCCCCAGGTCTTCATCATCATCATCGTCATCTATTTATATAGCGCCACTAATTCCGCAGCGCTGTACAGAGAACTAACTCACATCAGTCCCTGCCCCATTGGAGCTTACAGTTTAAATACCCTAACACACACACACACACACACACACACACAGACTAGGGTCAATTTTTGTTAGTAGCCAATTGACCTGCCAGTATTTTTTTTGGAGTGTGGGAGGAAAACGGAGCACCCGGGGGGTAATCCACGCAAACATGGGGAGAACATACAAACTCCTCACAGATAGGGCCATGGTCGGGAATTGAACTTATGACCCCAGTGCTGTGAGGCAGAAGTGCTAACCACTTAGCCAGGTCTTGTACAGGTGGCTATAACCGCTGACCAATATGGCTTACTTGCGACCGAGGTGAGAGAAGGTAAGTCGGCAGGTAGATATACTATAGGACACAATGAACATAATCAACAGGACAAACTCAAGGTCAAATTAATATTAAGTTCAGGGCAGGTTGCAAGGAACAAAGCAAAAGTCAGTAACAGTAAATGCAATAGGAAAAAACATCCACGTTAGGAAGAAAAACAGATAATAGGCATCTAAGTGAAGCCAGACCTGGATATATACAGGCGCTGCTGCCACTTTAAGGTATGTGCATGTTATTAGGTTTATATGAAACCCCACAAATTTGTATCATGATTTGGACGAATTTCGGCTTAAAATGCACTAATCACAGCTAATATTAAGATCTCACAATTAGTACAGCATATTGGAGCACATTTGTTATTTGCTCAAATTAAAAAATGAGTAAAAGGCAAGATTACTGCTCCAAGTCTGAATTCATAGGGCTGGTGGTGTTTAAAGTAATACAAAAAGTCATTTTAAAAATCATTGCATTTCCCTGTAACCAAAGTCTCCAACTATCCCCAGCACTTGGCAGCCTGGGCTGGATTGCACTATAAAAGTGAGACGATCGGGCTACTCAGTAACTCTGCACCTTGGCAAAACCATGTTGCATTGGAGGGGGAGCTAAATTTAAACCGTGGGGACAGATTTATAGTTGGGGGAGAGTATATCCTAGATCAACTTTAAATTTCAGTGTAAAAATAAAGCTATCAAACTATTTGTGTGCTACATGAAAAAACAGACAGTAGTTAACTTAATTTAACTTAAAATAATAAACTCATTTGCACCCCTTGCACTGTAACATGGTTTTGTCCAGGAGAAAACTTATTCATTTGTTTTTTTTACTTTCCTTAGTGAATCAGGCCCAATATGTTTAATAATTTACAGGGTCTATGTACAGGCTCTTGTCTTCACATCTCACATCACAAACACATTGCAGCATAAAAGACTATTACCCTTCATCTTAAAACAATACCTATAATCTAAGAAAGAGACACCTATCTGTAATAAATATACCAGCAGGCATTTTGCACAAGCTGAAGGTGAAGGCTCACAGGGCCACTTGTGGCCCCAGGGCTGTTGGTTGCCCATCACTGTTGTACAGGAGGGAGAGGGTCAGGTGGGAGAGTGTTCATCATACTTGCCTACTTTAAGGCAGTGCAGTCTGGGAGAGGGGCGTGACTACAGGCTGGGATGGGACGGGGCACGGTTAATCGCGTCATTTTGGCCCGCACCCTGCAACGGAAATTATGTTTTATTGTTGGGGAGGGGGAACAAAATGAAGCAGTTCACCGCAAATCGCCTTATTTTGGCCAGGGAATTGCAGGATGCGGGAGACTTGCCTGCTGTCCAGGGAGTCTGGGACACCGACCCGGATTTCGGGAGTCTCCCAGACATTCCGGGAGAGTTGGCAAGTATGATGTTAACAAATGTTTCTGCTGAAATAAATTTCATTATATTTAAGTTAAATACAACCTTAAATATTTAGATGTTTTTTGCTATGATTAGAATGTAAGAGCAGGTTCATAAAATATATTCAGCTGATATGTTATGTTTCTCAGTGATGAAGGACAACGGTAATATTTTGGGTTGATGAGAAGATTGTCTGGTTCCTGTCTTATTTAACTAGTGACTACTGACAGGTTGATATGAGGTAGAATTTAGTACTTGTGATAACACGGAATGGGCCCTATTCCATGATATGGGTGCGCTCCCTCCCAGGCCTGGCCCACAGAGACGTGCTATTTCATTTCACTTGGCATATGCATGTTTTGCCCTTGGAAATTCAAGCTGAAACCCATCGTATTTTAATTTATTTGTATATATTTCAGTGGTACAAACATTTTCAGAAAAAAAATAGAACTAGACTCTCACTACAATCCAAATGTGAAATTTAACATGTTGTGTACAATTAAACGCAATTACACTTTGCATTTCTTTTTCATTTTAAATAATAAAAAAAATTTTGTTTTCTGTTTTTATTTTTCGGTATGTTTTATACAATCTATTGTTTCTAGTTTACAGATGTATTTTTTACAGTTTGTACCTAGAAAGCAATAAATAAAAGTTGTTTTAAATTGTTAATTTTGTAATATGCACCACAAAACCTTTAAAGTGCGTTTCTCACCTACATACAGGAGACTCAGGCTATTCAGTGGCATTACTGACGCGCTTTGTGTACAGAGTGAAGAAAGCTGTAACACAAAGCTGTAAAGCTGATTTCTTCCCCAATGAGATGTCTGTTTCTGCTTTTCCCCTCGTATTTTCCAGCTGCAAACACCGAAAATAAGCTATTTGGCTGTAGTACAAGAAATGTTTAAGTCCTTGCCTGGGCAGCAGTGCGCTTTGCCTGATAAGGGGGCACCTAAGTGCAGGAAACTTGAGAGTAGTGTAGACCGTTTGGTTCTCTGAAGTTGATAGGATTCATGTGGACTTGTAGATTGCCAGAAACAAAGGTACCGGCGCACGTTTCTGAAACTTTAACAAAGATAAGAGAAATATGCTATCTATAATTTATTTTATAGTTATTATAGAAGAAAACACAGCACAGACATTAACCTGATCCTTTTAATCCTGTAGATATTTGTTGGCTTCAAAGATCACCGTTAACTTTCAGTCGATAAACCAGTGTTAAGTTCAGGAGCATATAAATATCTCCTGGATGAAATGCTTCAGATGGTTGATGTCTCACATCACAGGGAAACTAAACTTTCAGTATTTTTGGAACTATACTAATCAATAGAGCAACAATCTCTTTATCAGTAGCCTTTAGCACCTGACCTGTTAATCAGGATAAAACGAACAAATGTGTTAAGCAGTAGCACACTGACGGCCCGATTCATGTTTGGTCGCAACTTGCACATAAGTTGCTTTATAAAAATGGGCACGGAAATTGTGCTTAGTTAAAACCAGGTTAAAATCAAAATGTATCTCAAGATATGTTTCGATTTGAATCTGGGCATAAGCACACTCTGCCTAAATGTTACTTGCCATATGTAGACACACAGAACAGACTGCAGCATACGCACAAGCGTCTGTTCACAAAAAGGTCACCTCAGAACACATAAAAGAAAAAAAATATAAAATAATTGAACAGCTCTTAACAGTATAATCATTAATAAAAATACAGATTTAAAAAAAAATATTTAAAAAAATAAATATTTTTTTTTACATGAAATGCAATCTATTCACGATGATTTTAATGCATAAATACATATAATGCATTTATATAGTGTAACATAGTTTAAATGTACCCCTTATCTTAAAACAATAAATAATCTTTTTCTCGTTCTGTTTTTCTTTGCAATAACACAAGACCACGTCCATGTTTGAGAAATACTCGTTTCAAAAGTTTGTGTCTATTGAACAAATTCAAATATGCAGAAAACCGATGTTACTTCTGCAGAATGACCTATAATTTTTTTATTGGATCTATGTGAAAAAAAACCGCTGGCACAAAGTTTCCCTATAAATACATGTCTTTAATTGACTATTGTTTCCTACTGCGATAATCTCCACATTAGTTTTCCATTTAATTACCATGACGGCCGCACAGGTTGGTAATCCTAATCACACGGTTCATACATACAGCCGCTGAAATCAGGCTCCCAACGCCCACTTTTAAACTTTGCTAAAAAAAAGGAATAAACGCTGATAGCCCAAGTTCTGGCAATGGACTGACGTGTTGTCGGCACTTTCTGACAAGTGTTTACATTGCGTCGATATCGGCGTGTTCTGCAGCATTCACAAGTGTCAGCGTTTTGGTTATACATAACGGAGATCTATGGGGGCGCTTATTATGTACATAGTACACTATGCTGCAGGGAGGCTTTGAGAACACTCTTCTAACGCTCTGTTAAAGTACAATGTTTTGTGTATATATATATATATATATATATATATATATATATATATATGTATATATATATATAGGCCTTTTTTTTCAAAACCTGTGTGTACAGGGCGTTAGTTTGGCACGTGTGTGCACTTCAGTTCGCTGGCTGAAACCTGCAGTGTTGTGTACTATCTACCTGACATTGTGTGTTGTTTGGCACCAATGCCTGAAATCCACCTTCAGCTTATGTTTTGTTTTTCTGCATATTGCTGTCATCACGGGACGGCCTGAGAAGACACGTTCAAGTGGATTTACAGCTGAAGCAAAACACCTGCTATTAATAGCAACCTATTCTTTCATCAGCTTACACTTTTAATTAATTCAGGTAAACCCACAACCAGTCCTAAGTGGCTTTTTTTGTGTAGGTGTGACATTCTGTGATTAGATCATTTGCCTTAAAAGTTATTTGGCTATTTGCTGTCGGGATGACCTTGAACGCACCTGTGTCACAGACCGGTGTGATATTCATACAGGCCAGAGGGTACAATCACACTGAAATGTACATATTATAGTATATACGGGGTCTTTTTTGTGCTCAATAATGGTCCAGTGTCAAAAAAAGTGAGGATTTTTTTTAGCTTTGTTTCTTTCAATAGTTCCCTTTTTCGATTTCTTAAGAAACTTTCTCAGACATGCCATTATTATTTTTTACTTGAATCTACTCGACACACTGAGGATGGCAAGAGAACTCGGGGGCAGTGGGATTGAAGCTCTAATGTACTTGAACCCTGCATTAATATACATATAGATACAGCAACAACTAGAAGAACTGAGGGCTGAATTAAGCTTGAGGAAAATTAAAAGTTGTGGTTGTGTTCATTAACTGAAGTTCACCTGTCTAAAGGTTAAAAAAGTTAGCAGGGGATGGGGTACACCCATCTTATGTCACTAGGGAAGGGTTAAGGAGCAGTTAATAAAAGTGTGGGGTGAAGTGCAAATCAGTTTCTAGGATCCTGACGTTGCCCGCCAACCGCACCTGATATCAGATGAATTGTCCGCACCTGTGGGTTTTGAGATGTTCTATTTTTATGCTGGTTTTTCACTTTTGTCAGTTCCTGTCCTGCTATGGCATTCATATTTCTGGAGGTTCTGGACCTTTTTTATTGCCGGAAAATGCAGTGCAGTTGGCGGACAATGATTGGTGGATGCACATTAATGAGGTGGGCATTCTAACCCCATTTCCCTTTGAAGAGTCAGCTTTCGGTGCAAGTACTGGCCTTTTGGTCAAGTTGTAGTATCACTCCTTTCAGCCATGAGGGATTGCAGGTTCTGTTTTGCCAGGGGGTGAAGGTTGATATGTGTGCCCGAGTGAAGTTGATACCCATGCTGTTGATATCCAGAGGGGAAGTTGACACGCGTTAGGATATCCGGCTTTTCCGCCTTGCTGCATTGCCTGCTGTTTTCTCCTTCACTATACAGTTTTTTGCCAAAATAAAATCTGTTATTTTATGCCACAATTAAAGTCTGGTGTCAATTATTCTAAGTATATGTTAAGAGGTTAAAGATGGGTTATTTAAGGTAAAGAATATCAACTGTTAAGCATTTTATAAATGTTTCTGTTTAATTAAAAAATTGCAATTTTTGCAGCTGTTTCCAACAGCCCTGTCCTTGCAGTGGTATACCAGAGACTGTGTCATCCCTGTCACCAATTAATTGAATTGCCTGTCAGAATGGTACTCACCTGGGCTGTTATGTCTGGATTGGTGGTAGTGATAGCACTTTAAAGAGCTTGACCAACACTACACCTTAGCTGCCAGCCAATCACAGGCATTTTCCCACGCTTTTGATTGGCTGAGAGGTGATGAACAGGAATCCCGGTCATTCTAGGTCACAGTCATTTAGTGACAGACAAATATTTGCTCTGTTATTTATTTATGGTAATAAACCGGGCATGACTTCTTTACCATATCCCAAAATTCATGCAGTTATTTTTTAGAATACAGAAATAAATATTTTCATCATCTATCCTAAAT
This sequence comes from Mixophyes fleayi, assembly GCF_038048845.1. Lineage (NCBI taxonomy): Eukaryota > Metazoa > Chordata > Amphibia > Anura > Limnodynastidae > Mixophyes > Mixophyes fleayi. Next base: position 147,530,440 of record NC_134408.1, on the reverse strand, counting down.
CGCCTAGGGAAGAATGAGATATTACCTTTTTTTTCTTAAATACGAAAACTTAAATATTAATATATATAAATATATACATGCAGTTGTATATGGAATGCAGCTAAAGCCAGTTGAGAAATAAATCGCTTCGTATCACATTGTGGAGATCACATTATAATTATAACGACTCTCACAGCAGACAAGCGCTATATATCAGTGCTGTTACCTGAAGCGTGAGTGACGGGGGTGCATCGAGCCTGCAGCCCTAAGATTTGTCCCAGCCTGTCGAATCCTGCTCGGTATTTTCACAGTTCTGCAGAGTGCTGACCTAGATGTTTTCTGCAAGGAGCAGCCTCAATCGCTCTGAAGCTCAAATATTTATTTTTCATGATTCCTGGTTACTCAGAAGTCAATGGAAGGCAAAAGTGGATCTGAGTCAGCTTTTTTTTCCTTAATCTTCATGTGTGCATGTAGTTCTTTTTATATTTTACAGTTAATATTACTCTTAGACTGCAAATGCAAAGCAGGAACAGGGTAAAGAGGCAGGTAGAAGGAAAACCGGTGATGTTGTCCATAGCATCCAATCACATTCCAGCTATCGTGTTCTAGAATGTACTAAATAAGTGACAGCTAGAGGTAAATGTATCAAGCTGCAGGTCTGAAAAAGTGGAGATGTTGCCTATAGCAACCAATCAGATTCTAGCTGTCATTTATTTAGTACATTCTACAAAATGAAAGCTAGAATGTGATTGGTTGCTATAGGCAATATCTCCACTTTTTAAAACCTGCAGCTTGATAAACTTACCTCCTAGAATTAGAGATGCTCAGGCTCGGTTCCCCGAGAACCGAACAAACCCGAACTTAGCAGATCCGAGCTCGGCTCTGTACTTTTGTACGCCCTCGGAATTGAAAATGAGGCAAAACGTCATCATTAAGTTGTCGGATCTCACGAGCTTTGGATTCTATAAGTACCGCCCTCCACGGCGATCCAGCGCCATTTCACAGAGGGACACAGAAGGGGTAGCATAGTTCTTGGCAGTCTCTAGTGCAGTTGGGCAGCGTCATAGGTAGAAAAGAAAGAGGAGGGGTAGCAGTGTTCTTCCAAGTCTCCAGTGACATTCAGGAGAGCTCCATTGCTCCATTGCTAATTGTCATTGCTGAAATACAAATAATAGGTCTGGCAGCCTTGGTCTTCTAAATCTGCAGTCTTTGTTTGAAAGGGTCTGAAAATAATATTGTGACCTGTGAGGTGGTCAAAATTGACTGCAAATGACTTGAAATTAGTGTTATTGAGGTTAATAATAATGTAGGGGGGAAAAAAAAGCAAAAATATGTGAGTTTAGTAAAAAAAAAATATGAATTTTAGCAAAAAAATTGTGATCCAAAACCAAAACTCGCAAGGGAGGTTTTGCAAAAACCAAAACCAAAACACAAAGTTAATCCAGATCCAAAACCAAAACCAGAACACGTGGGTCAGTGAACATCTCTACCTAGAATCTGATTGGTCGCTATGGGCAATACCTCCACATTTCCTTTTCACAAGCTTTAGTAAATCTACCCCATGGCCCGTTTGTCTCATTAAAATGTATCTGCGAATTGTGTTTCTATCTTTTTATTATGCAAATAAACTGGTATTTTAGATTTCATGGCCCTTCAAACGTGTGCACCAGCTGCATATCTTATGCAATTAATTTCCATTTGCAATAAATGCCAATTTCATGAGTTAACACCTATTTAAAGAGATGAGGCTGCGCTGATGGAGAAGTCCTTAAATTACCTAGGATTTTTTTATATGCTATTAAATATTTGTGGTATTGCAAAGAGCCAACGGTGAGCATTCCTCTGCAGGTGCGTGATCACTATCTCTCCCAGCACACAAGCTAGTCCTGTATATACACTGCTTGATATGACAGCTCCAGCAAATATTTGTCCCTGGCTTCTTCTAATATAAAAATCTGTATCTGACACTCAGGAAAGCGAGACAACTACAGACGTTCTGCATATTGAATTTTCTTTTCTTCAATTCACCCCAGAGCCCAAATTACAATAACCAATAGCTCACAGCCGTGACAACAACAAAATAAAAACAGTGTAACCATAAACAGTCTCTTGATATGGGAGTATGGGTCGGGGAACACAACTGAACCGCCTTGACCGTGCCCCCATGTGACTATGTGACAACATGTGAACAAAAACATACATAAGTATTTTATTGAACACCAGGTCATGGGCATAATACGTGATCACCGGCCCCATAGCAAAACTTTGGTGGGGGGTGTCTTTGTTTCATTCATTTGCCCCCATTTTGCTATTCTGATCATGCATTGGAGGGGCAGTACCTTTTGGGCCTAAATAGCAGATGTACAAGTACCATCAGGCCCCCACACTACTCCAACAGTAGTTACACCATAGCTCCCCACATTCAGAATCCCGAAAGCAGGACAAAATACTCCACCCACAAATGGGCATATTTCAACAATACTCCACCCACTTATCCCCCACTGTGATCTCCCACCAAAATGTGGCTGCTGGTCTCTTAAGTTCAGTTGCTGCTTGTCTGGATCCTGGAAAGTTGGGATCTGATTAGAGAAAAGGGATAAGTAAATTATGAAAAGTTTAGCAGCGAGTGAAGCATTTAGGAATCCCTCACCCCAACCAGTCCTGACTTCTAATAAATAGCACCTATGTTGAATAATTAGACCTCCCTACATGAATCCCGCCTCAACATTAAATTAATAGCATTCACATTTAATAAACAGACCAATTTCCTCCCTACCAGCCCTGACATGAATTAATAGCATTCATATTTAGCAAATAGACTTATTTCTCCCCAACATGCCCTGACATTTAATGAATGACACACAAAATTAATAAATACAGCTATTTTCCCCCAAACAGCCCCAATATTAAATATTTAGCATTCCTATTTTATAATTAGCCCCATATTAAATTAATAATCCCAAAACCACCCTAGCATTAATTAAATAATGTCATCACACCACCTTACATTAATACTCATTACTATAATGCCACTATTGAATAAGATAGCCCCACCAATCAATTTATATTTTCCACCTACTATTAAATGATTACCACCCAACATCAAATTAAGATGTTCTTAATGTGTACTGTACATACAATGTGTTTTTACAATATATCTTCCCTGCATACACATGGTCTGTGCTAACTAGCGGCACGCATGAAATGTCGGAAAACAAGCGCACTTAAGAGAAACCCAGAACTTGAATCAGTCGCATCAGCGTTGGAATGCCCTTGGCACGCCCATACTGTACCGACAGGGTTGGACTCGGCCAACGAGGAGCCGGGCTATCCCCCGGTAGGCCTCGACCCTGATCGCTCCCCTCTTCATTGTTGGGGGAAGCAGGTAAAAAAACATACTCACTTGACCGCGGCGCTCCCCGACTCCTCTCTGATCCGTTTGCACTGAATGTCGGGACATGACGTCATCACGCCCGACGTTCAGTTAGGAGCACCGCAGAGAGGAGTCGGCAAGAAGAGAGAAGACAGAAGAAGAGAAGAAAGAAGCCATTAGAAAAGGTAAGTGTAAGAACGGAAGCAAGGGGGAGCACATACAGCAAGGCAGAGAGTGAAGGGAGAGCACAGACAGTATGGCAGCGAGGGAAGGGGCAAAGGCAGCATGGCAGAGAGTGAGAAGAGACAAGGCAACATGGCAGAGAGTGAGACGGGGCAAAAGCAGCATGGCAGAGAGTGAGAAGGGGCCAAAGCAGCATGGCAGATTGTGAAGGGGGGCCAAAGTAGCATGGCACAGGGTGATGAAGGGGTGCCGGAGAAGGGGGGGGAGCAAAAGCAGCATGGAGGGCGCTGTGTGATCATAAGAAGGCACAGCATGGTGATGAAGGGGCACAGTAAATGTGTGTGTGATGGCACAGCAGGCTTGTGGCAATGTAATGTGTGTGGTAGGTGGTGGCTGAATAATGGGTGCTATTTTGTTTGTGGGGTGATCGTGGGGCAATTAAATTTTATAGTGGGGACTATTAATTTAAGATAGGGTGATTTGGGTGCTATTAATTGAAAGCGGGGCTGAGTTTGAGGAGCATGAGGTCTATTTATTAAATGTTATTAGGAATTATTTAATGGCATTGACGGTTGCGAGAAATAGGTATATTTATTATACGTAAATGCTATTAATTTATTGCTGGGCTGTTTGGAGGGAAGAAAATAGGTTTATTTATTAAATGGGAATACTATTACTTTAATGTTGGGGCTGGAGGAAGCCCTACGTATTAATTGTGGGTCCTATTGATTTGATGCCGGGGCTGGTTGGAATTTTCTAAATGTACCGATTTTTTTCCCAAATAGGGTCCCCAACATTCCAGGACCCAGACAAGCCACAACTAAAGAAACCAGCAGCCACAGGTGGTAAAAGTGACAAGAACAGGTATCAGGACAATCTGACAAATGTTCTGAGTCTAGTGGGACAATCCCGATTTTTGGTTAATGTTCTGCCCAATCTAAGGGGCAGGTCAAGGCTGTGTATTCTTAATATACTACACTATGGTGCTAGCTGTCCTTCGTGGGCTGACCACTCCCCCTCTAGTGTCTGGTGTCGCCTCTTTGATGACTGGCCACACCCCCTCTGGTGGACCCCTAGCATTGCAGTCCTCCGGTGGGCCCTTCATGCCCCAGTCAGACACTGTGTACCTATATCCATCCACCCCTTACCACCCCCGATCCGCCCATCAAGTCCTAGCTCTCAATTGCATTCGGACATGAATTACATGCAATCGGCGTAAGGTCCGCTTCTAAGCATTCTATTTCACGAAAGACACGTCATGCAAACGGATTACCCCTGAACATGAACCAGACCCATAATGTACATTGATAATGGTCTTTCTTTGGTGCCTACTAGGATGACGTATTTTTATCATCTTCTAATATTCGTGGTTTTCTTATTTCGACAAGTACCTGTAAATGAAAAGTACAACAAACCTAGTATTGGCTGCTAATGATGAACTTAGGTGTGAATTACTGACCACTTCCCCATAATACCTCTCTACCACTTATGATGAATGGATAAAGGAACACACGCCATGTAGCAGGACAGGATATCACAACAGCAGCATGTTCAGGGTCACAGAGAAAACTAATCATTAGACGCCTGACAGATATTGCAAGAATACGGCCATGTGCTCTCAATGTGTCAAAAATATTTGAAATCAGTAAATGTGTCTCTTAGGAGAGGCGGTGAAGCAAGGTGATATTGCTCCGGGGCCTAAATTCTAAGAAACATAAATCATCATTCTTAACTGCATGACAAAGATTTGTGATTTACATTTAAAGTTTCGGTTTGCCTTCAGTTACTGTTTACAAAATATTAGCTTATTTAATTAACCCGTCCAGAGGGTAGTTTGCACTATAATGAGCATTTTTACTTTTGCACTGTGTTGGCTTTGCCAGCAACAACTTATTTCATAGTCTGCGTAAGCACACTTAATTTTTTTTTAGAAGAGATAAGGCTTTCAATCTGTAGCATATTAGTTTAAATTAATATTTACATTACGGCTTTAGGAAAGGGGAAGAAATGAATTAGTACAAACCCAGCAAATTACCAAGAAATGATATTGCCTAGTTCTCCAGAGTATGGATGATACCAGGTAAGTATAAATAGCTGATAACGATGATGGTAAATGCACTTTTTCAAGGTGTGAGTTTGCTTTTGGACCTGTGGCAATGGTAAGTTTTTTGTTTTGTATTGGGGGCGTTGACACTGAAATTGTATTTATAACAATATATTACACCAATTACTCTTAGATCAATTTTTCATGGATTTATTTGTTATTATTTGCATAGGGGGACCTGATTCATGTCCCTCATGCATTATCAGGATCTTGCTATCCCAGAGACAAAATAGGACTTCTTCTTACAAATGTGGAAGTATGGGACTCTCATTGTTTAGAGTAGGACCATCCTATTAGCAAAAGCGCCTTGGCGTGGCGGATGGCTTAAACATACATTTGTAAATGTGTGCAACAAAGACTTTTGCATTTTTATCTACAGTAGAAATGGCAGATCTGTTGCTGGCTATAGCAGTGTGCTGGGGGAAAAAATGTTGTGTGTATGTTCCTTGCAGGATAACCCCACCCTTTCAAGCACCTGTTATGGCCTATAAATTGATTTGAGCAGCTTCCACTTTTGTAAATGTGGAAGTGTATAGCGCCTTTGAAATTATCATGGGACCAGGAACTACTCTATGGTCCCCACCACCAGGCCCCCCAGCTGGGGGGGGGGGGCTGGTGGTGGGGACCATAGAGTAGTTCCAGTGGGGGACAGTGGGGGTTGGGTTTATAAATGGATCCACAGCTTAAGGACCATGCCCACCTGCTATATTTACATATATATATATATATATATATATATATATATATATATATATATATGTATGTATATATACAGCAGACTAGTGGTGACCGGTTAATATTAAACCCTACATTGAGACCTCCTTCCTCATCATTCTCAGTATCCTCCAATGGATTTGGGCATCCACAAAGGATGGATGATCTGATTTGCAGTGTAGACCACGTGCGATGTCAGTATTATTATTAATTACTTATTTATAAGGCACCACAGGCTCCGTAGCGCCGGATACAGAAGCAAGTAACAAATAGACGGGGTAATACACATAAGTAGCACAGATGAGTGTGAGTAATTCTATGGGGACTCACACAGAGTGCACGGGACGTACGAGGGAGTCAGACAGTAGACAGACATGGGACAATAGGTTAGAGAGGACCCTGACCATGAGAGCTTACATTCTAGAGGGAGGGGTGGTGAGAGACAGTAGGACCAACTGGGAAGTGATGGAGATGGCAGAAGAGGAGGTGATGGATAAGATGGTCAGGAGGTGGTAGGATAGGCAAGCTTGAAATGGTGAGTTTTGAGTGAGCATTGGAAGGACTGAGGGTCGGGTGAGAGTTGAGTGAGACAGGGTGGGCGTTCCAAAGAATGGGGACAGCACGGCAGTAGTCTTGGAGCCAAGCATGGGAGGAGGTAATGAGAGGTGAATTGAGGCGGAGGTGAGAGTCAGACCAGAGTGACCGGGTAGGTATGTACCTCAAGACATTACTCCACCTGTAGTTACCTTTCAAAGGTCTTGCACAGAAAAGCAACAGCAAAGTTAAAAAAGTGGTGGTTGCGCATCTCTTAAGGGCATGGTTGGCTTGAGTCTCCACACTCCTACAGTTCTGAATTTATATGAGAACGCAGATGACTTCTCTCTCCAATGGAAAGCATTAAATACGCTCATCTTAAAATACGGCTACATGTTGAGTGCATGCTCACTGTGACAAATTTTACGCAAGTCTTTTTTTTTTACGTGGTATAAACGGACTTATGCCCAACTCTGAATTGGTTATAAAGTTAGTCTGCATGAGATGATCCTGTCATTAAGGTGTGGGCCTTCAGTGAATCGAAATATTTAACAGCAGAGGACGCAGCAGATTGTATCTAAATGATATTACAAAAATCTGAACAACTCATATTGCCAGCAGCATTTATTTTTATACTTCCACTGTCCCTCCTCTTTCCCACAGTGCACTCTGTTCTTCATGTATCAGGCTCTTGTACAATATATGGGTTATAGACGTACAGTCAGGATCAGAATATGGCGCATCTAGCGTTTGGCAAAAGCACCTAACAACAATCAGTACATAAAACACTTCTTTCTCACCCTTTATCGCACAACGAATCCTTTTACTATTCAGCAATATATTTCAAATGGCCTAAAAATACAATTTTAGTATTACAAAAATAACTTGTGCTGTAACGTATAGGTTATTAGAATATAGAGCCAGGCCCGCTCCCATTAGGCAAAGTTAGGCAATTGCCTAGGGCGCCGGGCTCTGCAGGGCGCCTCGAAATAAAAAAAAAAAGTGAAATCCACGGGGAGGAGAGGAGGGAAGGGGCTATTGAAACTTACCTGCATGAAGCTGCTCCTCTCTGCTCTGTCTTCTCCCCTCCGCTCACTGACAGTGACAGGCCGTGATGATGTCATCATCACGGCCCGACAGTGTCTGTGAGTGGAGGGGAGAAGTCAGAGCAGAGAGGAGCAGCTTCATGCAGGTAAGTTAAAGAAAGACATGGGGAGGGGTGGGGAGGGAAGCGCAGCGGCGATTTTTAAAGGAGGGGGGGCGGCGATTTTCAAACTGTGCCTAGGGCGCCAAGGACCCTAGCACCGGCGCTGTATAGAGCAGTATTATGAAAATGGCTCCTAATACTCTTATAATCTACAAAGCACAATACATTTTTTTCCTAAATAATTTTATGTTTCTTTTTGAGATTTAGACTTCGGCATTCAAATGAGTTAAATCTGCATCTTTCCCAACACGAGAGCATACAGGGAACATTACAGAACCATTTTAATTCACAAAACATTCCGTGGATGAAATAATTAACCCTTGTCACCCAGAGGATTAGGTTTCACTCCTTCCCACCCATAATGTGGGGGCTGCCACCTGAACCGGCCTCACTTCTCTGCCATCTCGCCACCGTCGCCCAGAGGACAGTTTCATTTTCTCCCTCCCAGTTATCGGCCTCTTTGAACTTCTCATGTCTTGTGTTTCATATTTGGCAGACGGGCGGTTCACCTGTGCTCATAAATGGACTATTCTTCCCATATGCAGTGCAGGATGCAGCACACAGACCACTTGCCAATAGGCCAGACTCGTTGATTTGCACAGAATGGCAGGTATTGTTTGCTTGGAGAGAGGCAATCTCCAAGAACGCTGGCAGCAGATTCACGGATAAGGCTAATAAACAGTGGGGTTGACAAAAATGTTCATGTATTAAAATACATTTACTGAGAAATAAGCTACATATTTTTATGAGCGGCAGCGGTGAAACCAGAAAGTACCGTAGTAATAGAGGACTTTTGCTGATGTCAGTAGCAGTCTTATTAATTTGGAACAACGTTGGTTTGAAAACAATCAGGACTACAATAGAACATTAACTACATTTAAAGAATGTATTATATAATGTTGTCCTTTATTGGGGAATTGCCACAATTTTAGAGAATTTAGACCTCTGTCTAACTACAAGCCTAATTAAGCCGAATATCAAGACATCACAGAGTGAGAATTACTGACTCACAGTGCAAGGGTTCAGTTCCAACCAAGGCCCAATATGTGTGGAGTTTGTTTCCCCGTGTTTGCATGGGTTTCCTCTGGGTGCTCCGGTTTCCTCCCACACTCCAAAAATATACTGGTAGCTTAATTGGCTTCTGATAAAATGGACCCTAGTCTGTGGGTGTGTGAGTGCTAGGAAATTTAAACTGATAGCGCCAATAGGGCAGGGACTGACGTCAATAATTACTGCATTATTAGATTGGTGCTACATAAAAAAATGATAATAATAATTATAAGAGTCGAGGTTTCACAAAATAAATGCAAAAGGTAATTCAGCTGCCCAGTTAATTGATGAAAATGGTTCTACAAGTAACTGTTAATACAAAAACAGGCAAAAATCTATTTTAGGGAAAATTTCATCCCGCACATTCAATTTTGCTTCTTTAATATGAAATTGATTCCCAGAGAAATAGCAGTGGATAACAGTTTTCCATGGTTTTTAAACTTCCTGATTTTCCACTTCCTACCCCCATCCCCCCTCCTCTTCGTGAGGTCACCGCACAAAGTTTGTGAATATGATCCACTTTGTGCATACCTAGGTTAACATTCTGCTTTTGGGAAATATCTTTATGCAAATGCTTTCTGTGACCATGTGCAGGACTCAGGGCCAAGATCGGAATAGCTGAAAATGAGAATGCTGGGCAGAAAAAAATAATTAAAAAATACAGTCCTGCCAAGTATCCCCATGGACCACCCCCGTCATTATTTATAATATTTAAATATATCTCCTAAATTGCCATTTGTTTGAACCTCATTTACTTTATAAATAAGTCACAAGAGCAAGGAGACATTCGGGCTCTCTGTATTTCCTATTTAACATTTGTACATTGTAATGTCTTACTTAGAAATAGTGGTCTGTCAATAACCAAACTTAGTTCCTCTAGCACACATGGGTGGATGCTATCTGGATCAGGTGATTTATGTGTTTTAAGCTTGCCTTTTCCTGCATAATATATGTGTAAATAGTGCAGAAGGTCACCCACTAGTGGGAGTTGAACCAGCAGCCTGAGTGGATGGTCACATAGAAGGAGAGCTCTGCAGAGATTATTTATCAAATTGTCTCAAAGCAACTTTCTGCCACAGATGCTAACTGCAATAAAGGAGCTAAACACTCCTGAATCTCTATTCTAGGGGAAATGAAAGGAAGAGATGCACCTTCAAAGTATCTTCCGAACCCCGCACAAAGTGGCAATTATAGTGTTGGTTTCTAATATGCTCTATGATTATTGTCTTGATATTTGTTTTATTATGGCTTACATACTGTAGAATCAAGGACCAATTAAGTTATTTACCATCCCTTTTTTCTTACAAGTAATCTTTGTCATTTTGAAGGTGTGGCTTGTTTATTGTGGTTTTATGCTTTTTGCATGCTTTGTGTAGAAAAATAAATGCTATGATTTTCTTCCCCCAGCCATGAGTTTTTTAGTCTTGGTTCTTGCTGGAAGTAAGCAGAAACCAAAATATTTGACACTTTCTTGTAAATAACTTTGGAGTTTGGTTGGGAGAATAGCATGTATGCTCTCATCCCTTACTAGTAACGGCCAGTGCTTTCTAAGAATGTTTTGGAAGGGTTTGGATTGATTACTACATTCCATTCTAAAAAGTATGTTGATTAGTCTTCTGCTTACATGTTAAAATATCTTTTTGTCTAAACTTCTTCATAGGCTTTGGATACAAAAAGGCCATATTTTCTGTCTAGAAACTTATCTTTGAAAGTATGTCCTGGGATGTTCTTGAGCCCGTTTTTGTGATGATTGCTGGTGGTCGGAATATAATTATTGCAATCCACTGATTGTATGTATGTTATTATGTTCAGTACAGTGGTCTCTACGTATTTATACAGATGCAGAAATACATCTTTTTCTTGGCTTCTTTGGGCTGTGAATTCCAGGTTGAGGTCATTGTAAATGTTCCTGAATGCCTTCCCAGATGCAGATCATGTCATCTATAAACCGGTGCCAGGTAAACATGTCGGATTTGTGTGAGTTGTTTCTCCATATACAGTTGTTCTTCCACTTTGCCTTAAACAGCTTTGTATAACTAGGTGCAAATTTCATAGGATCTCTTAAGTTCTCTCTAAACTAATATCCCCCTATGATCAAACATTAAAGTAACCAGAGTTATTGTTAACCAAACAATAACCGTTCATAAATAACCAAACTTAACCTAGCACATGAGTTTAAGAACACAAACAAAGAAATGTATTAAATGGAATTTAATGCAATAAAATAGTCACAATACTTAAGGTATACAAGAAGAATATTAATAATATGACATACAGTATTAAAAGGCAAGCAGGTTTTTTTTAAAATAAAAAAGAATAGAAACAGAAAACTCACTTATTTTAGTGTAGCTGCACCTGAAAAAAATTGGAAAATTGGATAATGCTTCAAAATGACTTCCAAAGAAATGGCAATGGATAACAATGCTCCATCATCATCATCATCATCATCATCATCAGTTATTTATATAGCGCCAACATATTCCGTAGCGCTTTACAATTGGGGACAAACGTAATAAACTAATAAACAAACTGGGTAAAACAGACAAAGAGGTGAGAAGGCCCTGCTCGCAAGCTTACAATCTATGGGACAATGGGAGATTGACACATGAGGTTAAGTATACATTTTGCATCTTGGCCCAGCCAGACTGCAAAGGTAGGGTGACTCATAAGCTAAATGATCCTGTCACACAATAATGTTGGTCCGGGGGTAGTTGTCTTGTGTGAAATTGTGTAACAGGCTAAAGGTAGTGAGGTTAAGATGGTGGTTGAGGAATATTATACGCTTGTCTGAATAGGTAGGTTTTCAGAGAACGCTTGAAAGTTTGTAGAACAGAGGAGAGTCTTATTGTGCGAGGGAGAGAGTTCCATAGAGTGGGTGCAGCCCGAAAAAAGTCCTGTAACCGGGAATGGGAGGATGTAATGAGGGTGGATGAGAGACGCAGATCTTTTGCAGAACGGAGTTGCCGAGTTGGGAGATATTTTGAGACAAGAGAGGAGATGTATGTTGGTGCAGCCTTGTTGATGGCCTTGTAGGTTAGTAAAAGTATTTTATATTGGATTCGGTAGAAGACAGGCAGCCAGTGTAGAGACATACAGAGTGATTCAACAGAGGAATAGCTATTTGCAAGAAAAATCAGTCTTGCCGAAGCATGCAAAATAGATTTTAGGGGTTTGAGTCTGTTTTTGGGAAGACCAGTAAGGAGGGAATTGCAATAGTCAATGCGGGAGATGATTAGTGCATGAATTAAGGTTTTAGCAGTGTCTTGTGTGAGATATGTGCGGATTCTGGAAATGTTCTTTAGATGTATGTAACATGATTTAGATATAGAGTCAATGTGGGGAACAAAGGATAGGCGTGAATCAAGGATTACACCTAGGCAGCGAGCTTGTGGGGTGGGATTTATGGTCATGTTATCAACAGAGATAGAAATGTCAGGTATGCTCTTGTTGGCGGGTGGGAATATTATTAACTCTGTTTTAGAAAGATTAAGTTTGAGTTGACGAGAGGACATCCAAGATGAAATGGCAGAAAGACAGTCAGTTACACGGGACAACACAGATGTCGAGATATCAGGAGAGGATAGATAGATTTGGGTATCATCCGCATAGAGATGATACTGAAAGCCAAAGGAACTTATTAGATTTCCAAGAGAAGCGGTATAGATAGAGAACAGCAGAGGACCTAGCACCGAGCCTTGTGGTACTCCAACTGATAGGGGAAGCGGAGCAGATGTGGCTCCAGAGAAATTAACAGTGAAAGAGCGATTAGAGAGGTAAGATGAGAACCAGGATAGAACTGTGTCTTGAAGACCTAGGGATTGCAGCGTTTGTATGAGAAGAGAGTGGTCAACTGTGTCAAATGCAGCCGAGAGATCAAGGAGAATTAGGAGAGAGTAATGGCGTTCAGTCTTAGCAGTGATCAGATCATTAACAACCTTGGTCAGCGCAGTCTCTGTGGAGTGTTGAGAACGAAAGCCTGACTGAAGAGGATCCAACAGGTTGTTTGCGGAAAGAAAGCGTGTGAGGCGAGTGTAGGCAAGTCTCTCTAGAAGCTTGGAGGGGCAAGGGAGCTGAGAGATGGGACGGTAATTTGAGAGAGAGTTTGGGTCGGAGTTTTGTTTTTTTAGAATAGGAGTAATCACTGCATGCTTGTATAGTGATGGAAAGATGCCAGTAGAGAGTGAGAGATTACAGATTTGAGTTAGAGGTGAAATGAGCACAGAAGACAGGGATCTACCAATTTGCGAGGGAATAGGATCAAGAGGACAGGAGGTAGAGTAGGAAGATAAGAAGAGCGTAGAAATTTCCTCTTCATTTGTGGGGTCAAATGAAGAGAGGGTGTCAGAGGGTAGTGGGAAGGAAATGAGCTGATGGCTTGTTGAGGAAGAGGATACCATTTCTAGTCTGATCTTATCAATCTTGTCCTTGAAGTAGGTAGCAAGATCCTGAGCACTGATAGTAGATGGAGGGTTCGGGGTGGGAGGATTGAGAAGATGATTAAATGTATTGAAAAGGCGTTTGGGGTTAGAAGCCTGAGCATAGATAAGAGATTGAAAGTATGTTTGTTTTGCAGTGTCCAGAGCATTTCGATAGGAGTGGTAGACAGAAGTATATGTGAAGAAGTCATTAGAGCTTCGAGATTTACGCCAGTGACGTTCTGCTTTACGGGACAGTTTTTGAAGATTTCGTGTTGCTTTGGTGTGCCACGGTTGACATCGAAGTCGACGTGTAGTATGAAGTGTCGCTGGAGCCACTTGATCAAGGGCCGTTGCTAAGGTTAGGTGAAAATGAGGTACTGCCATCTCAGGGGATGAGAATGTAGAGATAGGGGAGAGAAGGTGTTGGAGAGAGGTGGAAAACTGTTGAAGATTAATAGAATTCAGATTTCTACGAGTATGAGGAGGCTTGGTTGAGTTAGACAGTAGAGAGGTTAGAGCAGTGGGGGTGAGAGTGTAGCTGATAAGGTGATGATCCGAGAGGGGGAAGGGTGTATTAATAAAGTTAGAAACTGAGCATAGTCTAGAGAAAACAAGATCAAGGCAGTGGCCATCCTTATGAGTAGATGATTCAATCCACTGGTTTTTAAACTCACTGATTTTAAACTTCCCACCCCCCTCTTTGTGAGGTCACCCTACAAGGTTTGTGAATGTGCTTCCGTTATGGCTTTAACCTCTCCACTCAGTATTTCTTAGAAATGTGATATTTTTTTCTTGGCACATCTCTATAAATATAATTTTACATTCAATAAACAGGTTATAATGCCCCACGTATGTGCACATGAAATATAACAACTTTTATAAAGATACTTGATTACTATCATTTCCTTATAAACTTTACGTTTGACCTAAGTCAGGAGCCTATTTGTACTGATAAATGCCTACAGAGTTTGCGATTAGAATTATGTAAAATAATGCTTTAATCTATTCCCTCTCCTATAGGAATATATCCATGTCTTAGAATGATCACATTTTTGTTCTTTGTAATCCCAACAGCCATAAACCTTATCTGGTGTAGACACTAGTTTTAGTTAAATATGCCACCTCATGCTATATAGAAGGATACAGACCTAGGTAAGAGCCAATGGACAGGGGATATTGCCATCCTAGTCAACAAACTCCTTCTGTAGTTGCAGTACTTACAGTTACTCACATGTACACAGTTACACTTGCACAGCAATCACAAAAAATATATCTGGGTGAGTAATCAATTATATATTTATTTTTTGTCTTAGCCAAGAGATTTGGTACATGGGCAGAAGGTGTTTGGTCTGGATGTCCTACACCACAGCCCTGCTCAGTTATTTTTTTTAGATATGCCTAAGGATTGAAGGATGGAATTAATGGTTTAATAGGAACTACAGCATAAAGTAGGCAGAGTGGATGAATGAAACTGTAGGTGTAAGAAAACACTCGGTCACCAGTGGAAAATAAATGTGATTTGTTAGTGATGGGAGAGGTGGATAGTACAATTGTTTAATCCAGTCGGCGAATGATCCAAGAAATGTGCAGACTGATGTCTATAGGTTTTTGCTGAGCGTAGACTTTTTTCTCCCTTGGGATATTGCATTGATCACAGGGTATTAAACAAACAGAGTGAGTTTTCTATGTGGTTACTCACAGAAAGTCTCATGAATGAGTCCACAACAAAGCGGGATAGGTGTGAAAGTCCTTTCTTGTGGGGGCGATCTGAGCATCCTTTCAAGTGGGTATTTTTCAAAGTCAGCAAATCTTATAGGAATCTGCTGGAGTCTTGTGTCTAGGTCCAGTAATCTAACCCTCGTTGTATATTAATTTATTATTGCAAGAAAGAAGAACTGTGTGCAGGATGCCGGACAGGACAGGATGGTGGGTTTAGTGTTGTGGTGAATGAAACCAGAGATGATTAGTTTTTCACAACACCTTGTTTATTCCATATAAAGGACATGGTTCTCTGCTGTGGAGAGAGAGGTAGAGTTTTCTTCAATGTGAATCTCAGTGAAGAGTATTGGAAAGATTCAGGTATGGAATACTTAACGTTTAGGCAAATCTTTGGATATTTGCATGATTTCTGTAGAAAGTTGTGTCCCTTTTAGGCTGTTTTGTAGAGAGGTTCAGCAGCGTGCGGAAGTTTCTGGCAGCCAGAGGAAAGTTGTTGTCCAACGCTCACAAACAAATAATATTTAAATCGCTATGTGTCAGCATATACATAAAGGAAAATTTTGTGCACAATATAGCTATATTGGGATTAAGCTCCCCAGCCAACGTCAAGGCATCTCCTGTAGGTGAGCCATCTTGGAAACGCTATTTGAGCTAAAGATCAGCTAAGCAAAGTTATTTAGTTACTGTTCTCCCAAGAAAGTTCGTGATGTGGCTGATAAAATTTATAATCTTTAAAAGGTGAATGAAACTTCCTTCCCCACAATGTACCCTCCACCCCTTTCCCATTCTTCCTATTGTAGCCTTTCCTTGCTCCCTTAATGTTTTTTGTACCCCTGAAGTTTGTTAAAAGTTTTATTAAAAATATTGCAGCTGACAAGATAGAAGGTGAATGGAAAAAAAGAACAAATTTAGAATTTTTATAAATGTCACCATCTTTGCAACTTGGTAAATTGGTCTAAAAAGGTCATGCAAAAAAATAGTAAAAAATATAATTTCAAATTTTTTTTTTCAAAATGTCGTTTATCAGCAATAACCTCTCAAAATAAAAAAATAATACATTAACCACCTTTTTATCTTTACCTTTTAACTAACCACCTTAAAACATCTTTAAAAATAATTTTCATCAACAGTAATAAAGAGTCTGGATCAATGCAAATATATTTATTGGTTCCATAAACGGAACCTTAGGAAATGACTCTATGTAGATTTTTTATAGTGAGTATTCAATACACCTGGATTAGTGAAAAATGGAATCACAACTATCCACAGGAAGCATGTGATGAGGATTTTATGGAGTAATCAAACTTCACATCGCATAAGGCTCCAGTATTTGTTTAAAATAAAAATAAAAACCACGAGAGCCCTTAGTAAAGACAGGGTCAGAGAAATGTACAGAAAACTATTTGAAAGAATTCTACAGGCAGTCGAGAGCGCAATGTGCCTGAACAATTCCATGTTTGTACTTGCAGGACTGAAGACTGAACCTGGGAGCATATATATCGTTTGCTCTCTATGTAAAACACAGTCTCAGTTTTATTCCAGAAGGCCTCGCTTTCTATGATTATTTCCTAGAAGGACGTCTTTTTAACAACTGTCAATGACACCTGGAACAATATTTAGGTGCATCAGAGACGAGAGCAAAAAAAAGAAGATTTTTAGGGTCATGGATCCAACTGGTGGATTATAGAAAAAAATCAATTATAGTTTTTTTTAAACTAAATCATTATTTATAATGTATTAATGTCATATATGTAGTCAGGAAAAAATGTTTGCTATATGTGGAGTGTTTCTATTGTTAATTAAGTAAGTCAGAATTTAGACATTGGAAAAATATTTTATAGCCATCATAATAAATTGTGCACCTGGATCATCATGTTATAGTAATATATACAATGAAAACACTGAGTGTACAATGTAATTATATTTATAGCAGGTGGGCCTGGGATCTTGGGGGGTCTGTCAGGATGACTCTAGAACTTGCCTTGATAGAGTTCTAGCTCGACACAATATTAGGCTTCAATTTGGGTATTAGGTTGCCACATAGCAGGGTATAGAAACGAAGGTTGTACACACATTGATCACTCACAGTGTTGTTGGCTCAATATAACCAGAAGATGACAGTTTATTATCATTTTCTCAGCCTGAAGCAGGAGGTCCAGGCTCAAGACAAAGGTTAACCAGTAGGATCAACTTGGTCATCTACTTGTCCAGGGAGACCTGTTAGACATTCAAGTAATCTAACCATTGGTTTCACAATCGTTTCACAAACAGGAGCCCAGAAATGATCATCTCTGAGCTGAGTCTGAATGTTTCACCCTGGGAGGAGACCCAGACCATTCCTCGAAATAAGGTGAGACCTTAGCACCCTATTGTGAGAAATCTTTGAAGGGTGTATCCAACAAGAGTCAAAGAGAACCAAACCATATGTCTGACTTAGAATGATGAGAACCCCTAATGAATGAATACTGGTAAAAAGTGTATCAAAGAGACATCACAAAGGTTTCAACAAGTTAAATAATACCTCCTTGAGAATCATATTGTTTATCAGAAGAAACAGGAATAGAGCTAATAAGGAATGATGTCCACCAAAATATAGGCATGAATGTACGTTTGTGCAGCGCGAGAGAGCTGAAAGTGCTTTTTGTACAATCACTTATCTTTACCTTCTGCATGTCCAAGGCTACTATGTAATAACTATGTTATATATGATAATATTTACATAGAAAACACAAACACATAAATACCAATAACAACATTTATAATCTATATTAATCATGCCCTAAAACAATTTACAATGCACTACAAATAATTGCCTTTCTGGCTATTTGTTAGATTATTGCTACCTATTGATGAGAAATAGCCCCGCTGGATCTGGAGGGGATTCTTCCCCTCCAACATAAAACAATTCTTATGTGGGATGGGGCGAGGGAGGGGCTCAACACAAGTAACCCCACTACCCACCTCAAAAATGACCTAAGCTTTCAAATTGGTTTTGTGTTGACAGTGACACTGCTTTAATGAAAGTGTTCTTTCTACCCCTTAGTGATAAGATATTAATGAGGATTGTTTCATGGGTCCCTATGCAAGACATGCGCTGTCATCTAACCAACCCCCCTCCCCAAAGCCCCTGCAGCACTCCCCGATGCCCCCTCTCTTCTTTATCAAAGCAGAGCAAACTCTTCTTCTGAGCCGGACCATGGATGCTCGTTAGAGGCCTTCTCCTTACCTCCCAACTGCACTGATTTTGGTGGGACATCCCGACTTGCGGATTGTAAAAAAAAAGAGGTGGGGATTAACAGGGAAGTGGGTGGCGTTTTGCCCAAATATGGCTATTTGCGGGCTTAGTCTGGCAGGACGGAGCGGGGCTTATTTGGTCCCTCTTTCAAGATTCTAAACGTTGCAAGGTATGGCACTTTATGGCCTTTTCAGAACAGAGGCCATCAGACGCTAACGCACCATCCCCAGGCCCCATCCCAACTTTTGGCTATGAGGCCCAACAATCCACATGTCTGCCACTGGTTCTGTTAATTCCCACCTCTCCTTAACTACCACTCAAAACAGTTATTGATCCAGTTTGCAAATGGCTTCATAAAGGCGTCTTTAATTATACTAAAAGCAAGGCGAGGTATAAGCATTGTAGACGGAGTTCTTTCTACATCACGTTTCGCTGAAGGCGGCAGCTCTCCAAGAAGTAAACACCTCTGATTTAAGCTGGATTCCTTGTCTGTCGGGGCTGCCAAACCCACAAGTCAAGTAAATAGCCTGACTGGTAAAACAATCGGCATTGTAGAGCAGATTTACCCCAGACAATAGAAACACATGGCTTTCTCACTAAGACAAGCACGATGGCAAAAGTCAAGCAGGGGATACAATGCAGGAGGCAGGCCTGTCATGGTCTGTTTCTCATTAGCTGGCTCGTTCCTGTAACCCCTGACTGGGCTTCTTTTTATGGCAGGAGAAAAAAAAAAAGAAAAAGAAAAAGTCCCACTGTGAAATAATTGCCAGACTGGGGTGCAAAATGCAGCTGTTCTGTATGCAACCGAAAGAATGCAGAAAAGAAACACATTCGGTGAGTGAGAGGTGTTTTAATACAGCTGCTTCTGGGCATAAGCCTTGGTTCCAGACGTGGAGCATTCCAAGAGAATGAGGATTCATACAGTGGAGCTTTTGTTGGGATGTGGAGAGATACGGTTGGCACGGCCATAAAGCACACAGAACTCCTGGACCCTATTCCAACATTCTATCACTGTCGGATTCCTCCACTTCGTTCCCTCAGGCCATTTGTTTTTGATGAATCCCTCAGTTTTTCTAAGAAAATGAAGTAGATTTGCGACGTACAAGATATTGGCAATCACAAACGTTTCAGTCATTGCACTGCACAACACAATTCCCGAGCCAAGCTTCGGCATACAAAGAATGTTTTCTGTTGTGGGAAAGTATTGGAAAACAAAAATGAAAATTTTTTTTTTTTTTTTTTTGAATCTTTCAAATTCTAAGAAATATTCACCAGCGGATAATTAAAAGCATCATGGGATGAAATGGGAGGGGATGATAGTTTATGACGGCGCAGAAGAAGCAGGCGCTATATATTTCTGGGTTTTGTGCAGGTTTTGCGTTGTTGTGTATGTCAAAATGTTACCTTTTGTGAGCCTATAAATTTAAAGTTACAAATGTACACATGCAACAAGAATACCTAAAGCCCCTTTTTGGAAGTCAAATAGAACCTTGAGGGACAAACGTGTAATTCATAGGAAAAAAAATCAGGACGTATTTAATTTAATGAGGTATGGGGTCTGGGTGTGGGGTTAAACAGTGTGCTATATTATATCAAGCGCTGTAAAAATACCCGCCCATATGAGCATAGTATTTTTATAGGTATGGTTTGCTTTAGCAGAAAACTATTTAGTATTTATATTCCCAAGTAATACATTATATTTTGCTAAACTTAACTTCATTTGTTAGTTATATAACCAGCAGTGTTGTATGATTTGTGACTTTCTGCGACACCTCCTGTGGGGGAGGAGGGGACGTGGCTAGGGAGGGGAGAGAGAAGGAGTTATCACGTATTGATACAATTTAATAAATGTGGATACATTTTTGTACACAAATAGTAAAGTTGCATGTACTTAATACTAAGTACAGAGGGAGGGTGCTTTTCATGTCATCATGATCATTTATTTATATAGCGCCACTAATTCTACAGCGCTGTACAAAGAACTCACTCACATCAGTCCCTGCTACAATAGAGCCCTAACATACACATAAACACAGAGACTAGAGTCAATTTGATAGCAGCCAATTAACATACTTGTACGAGAGCTTACAATCTACCAATGTGGTTACTGAAACAATGGGACATATCTGCAACAATGTGTGATACAATGCAATATGCGCTACAGAGGTGCATATTTGCACCTTTAGTGTCTGATTAGGGGCAGTACGGTTGCTCAGTGGTTAGCACCTCTGCCTCACAGCACTGGGGTCATGAGTTCAATTCCCGACCATGGCCTTATCTGTATAGAATTTATATGTTCTCCCCGTGTTTGCGTGGGTTTCCTTCGGGTGCTCTGGTTTCCTCCCACACTCCAAATAACATACTGGTAGGTTAAATGGCTGCTAAATAATTGACCTTAGTCTTTCTTGGTCTGTTTGTTTGTATGATAGGGAATATAGACTGTATGCTCCAATGGGGCAGGGACTGATGTGAGTGAGTTTTCTGCACAGTGCTGTGGAATTAGTGGCGCTATATTAATAGCTGATGATGATTATATTGGTCACTTCCTGAACTTCTGAACACTAATGCGTTAACGTTAATTCGCCCCGCTCACTTCCTACTTGACCATCTTGTCCATAGCAGTCAGTGCATTTAAAACAAAAACCCACTATATTGCCTGAGTATTTGTAAACTTATATAGCTAATGCCGCTAATGACACATACTGGAATAAATTGGAGTTTGGACTTATGACAGTACTAAATAAATAATTGTAGGAGATTAGGATAAATTTAATAATGAAAATTAACTAAAACTATGTTGTACTCCAAGAAATTGTGACAATAGGGCTAACAAGGTAAATAAGGCAAAGTCGCTGTACCGTTAGGACTGCATGTACCAAATAAAAACACAGCTATTGTCAGAGCTTGTCCTATCTATTGCAAATCTGGATGTATTATCATCATTTATTTATATAGTGCCTGCAAATTCCATAGCTCTTTACAATTGGGGACTTTGACACAGTAATAAAACAATACTGGGTAATACAGACAGAGAGGTGAGAAGGCCCCGCTCACAAGCTTACAATCTATGGGCTATATCTAGCAAAATGAAAGTATGAGACATTGGTCCATATTTTGATCAAACCATTTAAGCCTGCAGCCCGCACCAAGGGTCCAAATGCAATGTGCACAGAAGTGCAGAACATTACACATATAGGGTCTGACTCATTATGCACGCATTCTGAACGCAAATTGCGTAAAGTATTTTGCGCACATGTACGCATCAAACGGACGGCCGAATTCGTCAAGCAATGGATCTCAAGATACGCAGCAAGATGAATACGACCAATAATGTGTTTTTTTGGCATTAAAAATGATGTTGACACTTGTGTCTATGTTGTATTTAAATGTGTCTTTTGGACATCACAGCAGCCATGGAGTATGTTTGTGCTTGTAGTAATAGTGCTGCTAAAAACAGTTTGGAGAGTTAATATCTGGTAGAAAGGGACAAATGTATATTAGATATTCGTTTATGTTCAAAATATCCCTTCCTTATGGCCCAAATTTACATGACTACATATTTTCAGTTCTTTGTATTAAAAAAAATCCACTGATACTAACGGGGGCTGGAATCCGGGGCAGGGGAAGTTCGACCGGGCCCTTGCGCAGTTAATGCCAATGGCTGATGGCTGTCTTCATTAGCTATAAACAATAAATAAATGTTAAAATATAGACATATAGGGATACAAGGGCAAGCCACAAAAAACCAAAAAAAAACAAAAAAAACCTAAAAACAAAACAAGTAACCAATGCAATGAAGCATGTGAAAGGCTATTCAACAGTCACATAACATTTTAAAATAGAGAAGCATTGTTAATGTGACACATAAATGATTAAATGCAGTTTAGACATAAAAAATGCCCAGTATAAGTAAGGGAAAATATACCTAAGAAAAAAAAGCAGGTAAATAAATTAATATTACAAATCATACGTGGTTGGAAGATCCCGGAAGAGGGTTGGTGGGAGGGCAAAAGGGGGTGGGGCATGGCGATTTGCGTCATTTTGGCACCACTGCCGTAACAAAAATTGGTATTGAGGATGGATGCGGGAGAATTACCTGCTCTTCTGGGAGTCTCCCGAAAATTCCGGGAGACTAGGCAAGTATATTTTAGATATATATAGAACCATTCACAACTATTTTAAACTCCCAACAATTGTAAATGTACATCAGTAAGTGTTTTATAATAAGAGGAGTGTATGCAGGTGTCTGGTCGGCTGTGGGATCAGATGATAAGAGTGACAGCTGTGTTTATCCAGCGCTAGATCCCGGGCTAGGGTAAGTGTTTTTTTAGTGGTATTAGGTGAATTGCTGCGTGCGGCAGAGTATGAATCAGACGTATTTGGAGGTAACCGCCTATTTTGAGTATTTCCCAGCAGTGTCCGCCCATCACACACCCCTTTTTCTTCCCAAAGACGTAGGCTATCATAAGTGGTCCTTGTGGTTGTCTTCAATAATTTATTTATATAGTGCCAATCATATTATGCAGTGCTGTGTTATAAAGGGTTAAAAAAAAATTGACAACCAAAGGGTTTTTGTAACCTGTACTGAGCTTTCTCTCACACTCCAAACCCTGTATGTGTCCATGTGGTCAGGAATATAGATTCACTTGGGCAGGGACTGATGTGAATAACTAAATATTCTCTGTAAATTACTGTGTAATATATATGTGCCATATAAAAAACTGTTAATAAATACATAATAAGAGTAATACAATGTTCACCTGGAGATGGCAGGGTCTGCTTTGTGCTGCAGAAACTTTAGCTGCTCCTTTCACTTTTGTTGAATGATTGACAGCTCTTGCTGGCATCCGATACAACGGCTAAACCCAAGTGCACAATGTCTCTTTTTGTAAAGCACTTAGTTCTATGCTCCTCTTTTTTTTGGGGGGTTGTTTTAATAAAAATGCTTCAGTGTTTTTCAAGCCCAGCCCATTGAAAACTAAAACGTTTTCTTTATTCCTATAATTCGAGTCTTGTATCCTTGTAAAACGGCTTGGGTAATACTGGAGTTACCTGGCACAATATAACGGCTTCTGCCAGCTGCTAGTGTGGGCTCTGCCCAGAGAACCAGGATATGAGAGAGTAATTTAATATTTTGCTGAGAGGAGAATGTTCATTGCAAAAGCAGCCATTTGGAAACTGGGGCACTTTGAAGCTAAAGTGATTATAAAAAAGTAACTATCACCGTTGTATAGTGCAGTGGAACATGTTGGTACATTATAAAAGCATAATAAATTCAATTTAGATTGCCAGGATTGCTAGGCTCGATGTACGATCTCAGGGGTAGATCTCATCTTGTATTATTTTACACTGGTATAAAAATGAACTTTCATTTCCTGCTACTCGGTGGTCCAGTCTCACCTACTGTCTGCAATTTGTGTATGATACAAGACATTACATACCAAGTGGTATGACCACCACCTCACTCAACTGTCATGGGCACCATGGTGGGTCAGTGGGTAGCACTTCTGCCTCACAGCACTGGGGTTTTGAGTTCAATTCCCAACCAGGCCGGTCCTTAGCTGTGTTGAGTTTAGAGATGCTCAAGCCAGCTTGATCGGATCAGTCCAAACCAGACATTGAATCTTAATCATCTCAAAATTAGCAAACTTAGCATATGGTTCAACTACCACAATGTGTATTTTATAACTCCTGAGATGTTAACTCGAAGATGTTTGAACCAAACATGGTAGAACCTGTTCACCTTGCTCCAATTAAGCGCAATTTTTATTAGTCACAACTTTACCACATATTTTAGAACTTTAGAACAGGCTTAACAAAATGGTTCTAGGACCACTTTGAAACACTTCTAAGAATCTCTATTGGAACCGAGATAAAATATAGTGTATTACTTACCTGGGGGGCTCTGTTCTCTAGAACCATCTGACTTCCAAAGTCTTCAATCGTCCAACGAAGGTCTTCTGCACATCTCTACGCTGGTGTGACCCAAACACACAATCTCTGGTGAACTTTCCACTTGCATGCACAGAGAATGGATCTCCCAAGTTAGTAAAGTTCTTTAAGGTCTTCTTCTATTATACTGAAGATTGACCTCTGTACCATTCTCCTGAGCATTTAAATCAGTGATGGGCAACCGGACACACGTCAAGGGTCTCTAATCTTTAAAGGGCTTCAGATTACCCTTATTCTCAATAATAAATTAAAGTAATACACTTAATCAAAGACACACCAGATGCCCTTATAATAGATGCTACAAGTACTCTAAAACACCCTTCAGATTTTCCCACATGCCAATCCAATCCACCCACTCACCTCAAAACCGCCCGTAGATTCTTACACACTTCACCCAAAACACCCCATATGCCTTTTAGAATCCCATTTACCACAAAATACCTCTCATACCTACTGTATGCCCTATAACACACATTAGAACCCACTCACCCATCAAATACCCCATGTCCCACTGACTGCACAAAAGGCTGGTACTAGTCACCCAAAAGTAATCTAATGGCTAATTAAACTCTGTTTACAAATTCCTTACCTTTCCTTAGTAAAGAAAGTAGAAATCATGTAGCTCTTCCCATGGAGGAAGAAGGAAGGAGACATTATGGTGCAGACTGCACGGACCTCCTCCTCTGATCTCAGATGTTCTGCTGGTGCTGCATGACCTCTAAGTGTGAAACGGAAAAGACCACTTGATGCAGAGAAGACCACTTGATGCAGAGTAGACCACTTAATGCAGAGAAGACCACTTGATGTAGAGTAGACCACTTGATACGGAGTAGACCACTTGATGTGGAGAAGACCACTTGATGCAGAGAAGACCACTTGATGTGGAGAAGACCACTTGATGCGGAGGAGACCACTTGATGCGGAGAAGACCACTTGATGCAGAGTAGACCACTTGATACGGAGTAGACCACTTGATGCAGAGAAGACCACTTGATACGGAGAAGACCACTTGATGTAGAGTAGACCACTTGATACGGAGTAGACCACTTGATGCGGAGAAGACCACTTGATGCGGAGTTGACCACTTGATGCAGAGAAGACCACTTGATGCGGAGAAGACCACTTGATGTGGAGAAGACCACTTGATACGGAGTTGACCACTTGATGTGGAGAAGACCACTTGATTTGGAGAAGACCAATTGATGCAGAGTAGACCACTTGATGCGGAGAAGACCACTTGATGCAGAGTAGACCACTTGATACGGAGTAGACCACTTGATGCAGAGAAGACCACTTGATACGGAGAAGACCACTTGATGTAGAGTAGACCACTTGATACGGAGTAAACCACTTGATGCAGAGAAGACCACTTGATGCGGTGTAGACCAATTAATGTGGAGAAGACCACTCCATGCGGAGAAGACCACTCGATGGGTAGAAGACCACTTGATGCGGAGTAGACCACTTGATGTGGAGAAGACCACTTGATACGGAGTAGACCACTTGATGTGGAGAAGAGCACTTGATGTGGAGAAGAGCACTTGATGTGGAGTAGACCACTTAATGTGGAGAAGACCACTTGATGTGGAAGTCGGCTGCTCTAGCAAATAGTAAAATAAAATTCATTGTTCTCAACTGTATGACCTGCAGAGCTTCACCCTTGACTCCAGCTCTTACTGAGTCCAAAGTGGGCCTCGAGTGAAGCTTGGTGGTACATTATCTAAAGAATAAAAGCTGGAACTGACTGGCATAAAGCAGGAAAGAGCTGGGGGGCGCAGGAAAAGTCTTGGTGGGTCACATGCTGCTTTCGATACACATGTTGCCCATCACTGATCTAAATCAACCAAGCTAGTAGCCAGGATGGGGTTGAAATAGGTACATAGGAATCCCAGTCTGCACACTTGGGTCTCCGATTTAGACGGCAAAGCACTCAGTCCCTACACTAACAAGAGGCTAGTGATCCCATCAACAGAAAGGCCTTTATGCCCTTCTACTGGCATAAGGCCCAGATCACCCCTCCAAAGCTATGAGCAAGGTATTAGTTATACTTAATGTAGCAGGAGGACCAGAGCCCCACGGTCCTGCTCACTGGAGAAAGGCCTCAGAACAAGCCAAGTCATAGGAGTGTATCTCTATATTTGTATTAAACATCACGTTTTAGTCTTTAGCTTGGCACAGCTATGTACTTCTTTTAACCATTTTTGGCTCACAGAGGAGAATTATACAGGAACCATGAAAGAGCCTCTAATCCAGCAACCAAATATATTAATACATTTAAAGATTCC
This sequence comes from Mixophyes fleayi, assembly GCF_038048845.1. Lineage (NCBI taxonomy): Eukaryota > Metazoa > Chordata > Amphibia > Anura > Limnodynastidae > Mixophyes > Mixophyes fleayi. The sequence continues at coordinate 147,503,687 of NC_134408.1, read as the reverse complement.
TAGAATATATTTTTGTACGATTCATAGAAAAGTGCTGTAAAAGTAACCCCTGTTTATCATTAGGGTGTACGTTCCCTTTAATAACATGTTTGAAATGCGTATTACACCGAGATATTTCACTGTTTTTGTTTCATTATTGATTTTACCTCCTTTGTACATTAATAAATTGCTAGGAGCCCAATATAACTGTGTTCAGAGAAGCAAATGTAGAACTTGAAGTTGCGACCTTGATTCAGTAAAGAGCGTAAATTCCGTTTCGTGCTGCATTTTGTGTCAAATTGTTCTGCGCATGCTAGAAGCGGACTTTGCGCCAGTGGACGAAAGCACATACAATTCATCTGTGTCACTTCTGAAGCCTACGACTTGAAGGGCGATACAAGGGGAGGGAAGGAACGTATGCACTTAGGCAATGTACAGTAGGGTGTGCCGTGGTTGAGCGCAAGCACATCAGCCGATTAGCCATATTTGCAATTAAGACAAACTGTAAAAATGCATTCTATGTACAGTAGGCATTATAACATCCTGATAAATGTATTTCATGTAAAAAAAAAATATAACGGTGTGTGTTATCTCTATTCATGATTAACAGGTGTTAATGTATTTCATTTTTTTCCCTGTGTTGTGTCTGCATTTATATAGCCAGAGCACACTTATATCTGCATTAAAATGGTAACGTGTCTTCAGATCCGCTTGTAATTGAATACGGGCGAACTTCACACCTTTGCAAAACAGCTCTTTTACGCTGTTAAACTCGATTTCTGTTCAATTTTTCAGTGATTTCTCTCATATGTGCTCATGAATATTCATATCCTCTCAAAAGAAATCTAACTTCATGCAAAAATAATAATAAAAAATATTACTGCGCAATAGGTGGGTGACGTTTACTTTGAATACAGTTCTAACAACCATGAACTTGTTTAACGAACCCCTCTTAATGTTTTGCCCAAAGCCCAGGGCCCTTTTTCCAAAAATGGACACACAACTGACCGTATGTAACATCTCGCTGTACAGAAATGTCGCATTCAGTATTTGAATCACACAACGGTTATGCAAGAAAAAGTTGTGTGCTCGCATTATCATACACTTCAGTTCATGTAGAGTCATCTTAAATCACATCCACTTGGTTTCTTTGGGCTGACTGCTGCCAACACAAGACCTTTTAAGCTTTTTTCCATCTGAGACATTTGACAGTGTTGGCAGTGGCACGATCGTACATCTGTTCCACAGTCCTCTCCAAAATAGAAATCCATTTGTCTCTTCCATTTCACAGACAAAACGAAAAGATATTAAATTGAAACGGAAAGAAAAGAAAACTCTGTCACATGACGCAGTTTCAGCGTCCTGTTTTTTTCTGTGCACAAAAAAAAATTGTTTCTTTTGGATGGTAGCGAAAGGTCAACAGCATTAAACAAATATGGGTATTTGACAGTGTCTAACGGTATCACTCTGTGACTCTGAAGAGGTTAAGAAAAAACACAATGTCACAAAGCACTATTAACACATCATTGTTGATATTTCTGTAACAATCAGATATGACAGTGGAACGCATAAGCAAACCGAGGGGGATTTTCTAGTGCCTGGAAACCCCCCTCCAAGCCTGGGGCACTGTATAACTGAGGTGGCTGGACCCTGCCCCCGCTTCACACGGCTCTGCTTGAAAAGGTAAAGCTGCGTGCACCTAACAGTAGTGCAGGCAGCATTGCCCATGTATATTATGGGGATAGGAAGAGTTGGAGAACAGCTAAGCACGCTCTAAAATTATAGCTACGCCCCCATGCATGCTGGTCACACCCACTGGTGGCGTGGGGTGGAAACCCCCCTCTACAAATCCTGCATTTGCCCCTGGGAAGGGTAAACTAAGACACCTTTTTTAAATAAGTCTTTATTTTCACCAGTGATTCCCAATGTATGCCACTGGAAATCTGCAACTTAAATTTGTAATGTGCCAACAATTCAGATTATCTTAAAAGAACAGAATTAATAGAAAAATCTGTTTGCATGTAAATGGCTACATTTTATACCAGAGACGTATATGATTGTTGTGTGCCCCAAATGATGTTGCACCTCTCTCCAAGACACCCCCCCCTTACTTAATTTTTACTGGGGATATATACCAAAAAACATACAAAGAAAAGGGGGGGAAAAATAAGTGAAATTTACATAAACCATTTCCACTTTGCCCCTATAATAGCGCAGCCCCAGGCTTATTCCTACATTGTCTGATGGTAAACCAAATACAGCCTTGTTTGGCACCCAAAATAATCAGAGGACTGGCTATAAGGGACTGTGCAAACATCACGCTGCTCGGTATCTCAGGTTTATGTTTCAGGAATACGGGAGACCTGAATTTTGTGAAAATATCAAACATGGACTGGAACTCATGATAACCAAATAGTTACCTTCATCCGTCTACTTGAAGTAGGGGTTTTATAAAAAGCTACTGGAGCCCCCAAATCAAAAATGTAGATTTATCATGCAATGATCCTCCAACGTAACCGTTTCATTTTACTGTAATATTTATATTAACATTTTTTCAATTCCACTTTAATTGATGTAAAAAAAAGTAATTAATGTCTTAATTCAACAAAGCTGCAATACGAAAATAAGTGGAAAAATAAAGAGAAGAGTATTTAATAATGAGTGAATTGGGTCATGTTAGAGGCTAAAAATCAAAGATTAAATGAACTTCTAACTCCCATTGTCCTATAGATTGTAAGCTTGCGAGCAGGGCCCTCTTACCTCTCTGTCTGTATGTATTACCCAGTATTGTCTCATTAATGTTTGTTCCCATTTGTAAAGCGCTACGGAATTTGCTGACGCTATATAAATAAATGTTGATGATGATGATGATGGACTCCGTCTGGTCTTTCAGCTTTATTAAATAGAAATTCCACTCAGACATATTTTGCCTAGTTAACATCACTGGGCACATTGCTGGGTACAACTACTGCAATAATTCCTAATTCTTGTGCTGGAAATCATCTGTTGAAAACTGAGGGACACATAGTTGCAGATTATGAATAACTGACCTTGCTTAGCAACATTTGTAACCATGGAAATAAACTGTGGACTTCACTGATTGTTTCTATGGTTACTAAGAAAGGTCAAGCATTCACAATCTATCTGTCAAATTGAAACAATAGTGTAGTTTTCAGTTTTCAACAGGCAATTTCAGGCCTGTGAAGTTACTAGCTGCTGCTGCTCCATGTATGTGATGTCCTGGGCAGGAGCAGGCTGGGCTGGGGGGCAGGGAGGCATATGCTCCCAGGGGCAAACACAGGATTTGTAGAGGGGGTTTCCACACCACGCCACCAGTGGGCGTGACCAGCATGCATGGGGGCGTGGCCTATAATATCAGACAGTGCTTGGCTGCTCTCCAACTCTTCCTATCCCTATAATATACATGGACAAGTAGTGCACGCAGTTCTCCCTTTTCAAGCAGAGCCGTGTGAAGCGGAGGCAGGGTCCAGCCACCTCAATTATACAGTGCCCGAGGCTTGGAGAGGGGTTACAGGCACTAGGAAAGCCCCCTCGGTTTGCCTATGGCTCCCGGGCCGGTCCCATAGTGGGCTACTTTGGACTGGGTCACTGGGCCACCTGCATTTTTGTTCTTAAAAATAGGCCCCTGGGCCAAAATTTGCCAGCCCTCCCCTGGTCCTGGGATTGTGGCTCTGAACTATGATGGCAAAGCACAGAAAGGTAAGAAATGCCCCCTCCCCCGTTGCCCTGCCCCCTGCCCCTCCCCTCTCCCCCACAGGGCAGCGAGTGGTATGTATGGGGGCACTTAGACTACTCACAGGTGTTAAAGAAACATTAACTGTAGTTTTAGTTTCCAGTTCTATGTTTGCACCTGGAAATACAAATGTATTGAAATTGAATCATGAAACTTGCAGCCAAACACTAGGTATTAATATAAGTGCAAACTAATCTGCTGATAAATTAAGGGGTTTGCAATCTGTTACTTGTTATCTAATCAGAAGACTAGATATTGTGCTACCAGGAAGAGGCGTATGAGAGAGATGAAATGTGAGAGAGTTTTATAAGATCATTTTATCTTTGAGTAGCCTTTGGCTTCGTCTTTCTTCTGACTCATGTAATTTGAAGATATGTTCCATGTTCTGCTATTAATGGACTATAAAAACCCTTTGCTTCCTTGCACTCCCAGAACGGGGTCCCGCCCAGTACATGTGTTTTTTTTGTGCCTGGAGAAATTTCACGAGTAACAATTACATTTAGCTCATTGTTACGTCAAGCGATGCAAGCACGGGTCCGCTGGGAGAACATTTCATCTGGTTTATCAAGTCAGATAGACGGAAAAACTATAAATAGGAATGTTCCTTCCCTTGGAAAATGCAACAGGAGCAGCTATAATGTTCTTAAAATGGGATCTGGGGAAACGAGAAATGAGTTTAAATACGTCATTGTACAAAACAAGTTTCTTGAAAACATTGAGGGACTCTTTTCCGTTACTCACTGAGTGCTGCCATATCTCAGAGATAGCCTGTCTTGCATTATTATTATTAGTAGTAGTAGTATGCACAAATTATGCCAATATATGTATAATACAGAAGTGGTGTTAATATTTGTATGAACTCCTGTAAATAATATGTGTATAAAAAGTGAGTTCTGATGTCATCACTTCTGTGTTCATTAGCAAAACTTGCATATAAAAATGAATAACGGTCTCCCTACAGCAAATTGTTATGTAAATTAGAAGTCACCTTAGAGGTACAATATATGATAAAAGTATTCAGACTCTTGACCCTTACACCAGCAGGAACTGTAATGACATTGTAATATCTATACTTTAATATGGAGTTGGTCCCTCTTTGCAGTGATCAGCGTACACTCTTTTTGGAAGGCTTTCCACAAGATGTTTGGAGTGTTTCTGTGGGAATTTGTCCCATTCATTTTGTAGAGTATTTATGAGGTCAGACACTGTTGTTGGACTAGAAGGCCTGGCTTGCAATCTCCGTTTCAGCTCATCCCAAAGGTGTTTGATGGGGTTGAGGTCAGGGCTCTGTGCGGGCCAGTCAAGTTCTTCCACACTGAACTCATCAAACCATGTCTTTGCAGTCCTTGCTTTGTGCACTGGGGCACAGTCATGTAGGAATAGAAAAGGGCCTTCCCCAAACTGTTGTCACATAGTTGGAAACATAGAATTGTCCAAAATGACTTGGTATGCTGAAGCATTAAGATTGCCCTTCACTGGAGATAGGGGGTCTAGCCCAAACCCTGAAAAACAGCCCCATATCATTATCCCTCCTCCACCAATGTTCACAGTTGGCATAAAGCAGTCAGACAGGTAACATTCTCCCAGCATCCACCAAACCCAGACTCGCCCATCTGACTGCCAAACAGAGAAGCGTGATTCATCACTCCACAGAACACGTTTCCACTGCTCCACAGGCCAGTATTGGTGTGCTTTACACCACTCCACCTGATGCTTAGCATTGGTGAGCCGGAGGACCAATGAGAAGATGCTATCATGGACATTATGGCTTCTGATTGGTCCCACCTGCTCACATCCCTCATCCGCAGAAATTTTAAAGTAGTGAACAAAAATGTTCACCAGTCTAGGTGGTGACGGTGCTTTAAGTAATGGAACTGAAATCATTAATCTGTGTCTGATTGTTAGCGGTGCTCCAGAATGTCACCTGCAGTGTTTTCTGGGAATGACCTGTGATGTCGGCAGTCGACGAGGGAGAGGTGAAGAGCTCTCAGCTGTACTGAAATCTCACAGAACCTTTCTCATTGTTTCTTTTTTGGGCACATGCTTGATGCAACTGTAACCAGTTATGGCTGATTTAACTCTAGAAATCACCTTCGGTCACCTTTACCAGTTTGGCTCAGGGTTCATTTACTTAAATTGGGTACACATCTATGCAATTATCGTTTGAGTTGGTTTTCCAAACTTCGTAAAAATCACGATCGATGATGGAACGATGTCGACAAATGTGGCAGTGTAGGCAGATACCTGTACAGTGTCACAATCTTTTCAGCAGATGGTTATGAGAGATGAAGATCACAGAAAATGTGTAGGTGTGTACACATAAATCTGCTTTCTCATCGGGACTTTCGGTCATTAGTGACTTTGTCACAGAAATTGCATTGAGACGGGATGGTCTTAATTTGCCACCCAGTCTATTGGGGGAAGAAGGATGATGGGATGTTCTTCCTGCACAGTTTATCTGGGTATCTTTCTTACCATTAGTAATCGACTGACCACTCCTATTGGTGTCACTTTGCCACCAAACACTCACCGACTGCAAATGCCAACTGCACAATAGTTGTAAGAGAATCTCGCTGCCACCACTAGGCTCCTTTGCGGTAAATACTTCTGGGGTAGCTGTTATAGCTGCTACAGCGCCTCTTTGCTGTGTGTTGGCTGGTACCCCCTAACCGCTTGCTATAGATCAGGACTGCTGGGTAGCGGACAGAGTGTTGACACAGAGACGCTGGGTTCAACACAGGGCAGCCGGGGAACGGATTAGAGTGTAATCTGTTGGTCACAGGATACATCAGGCAGTAGGCGACCGGCATAATCTTCAAGCAGTGATGTTTATTTGCTCAAGTTGTCCTTACAAAAACCATTACACACTAGTTGGAGGTAATAGTGATCATCCAGAAGGACAGATGGAATAATACATTACTTGAACAAACCAGAGCTCTTTATATACTGTTTCTGAAAAACAAATTTGCTAGGAAGTACCAGACCCCTTTCTTATTTGGCACCACAAGGTCTGAGATATTACATTCAATGATTAGCATCAGGATGTAATATGTTCTCTAAACTTGGATTTAAATGCAATTTAAACATAGAAAAATTTACATCAATCTGTGATTTCCTAAATTACTTGGTTTTCTATCTCTGTAAGACACAGGATGAAAGTCTAACAACCTCCTCCTGTGCATTTAGGCTAAAAGATGTCTTGATCACTCACAACTTAAAAGACCTGATTAGCATGAGATTAACTTTTTTTCTTTCTTACAAAAATACATTTCCTCCAACATATGCCTACTGCATCAGAATCAATTTCAAATACAAAAATCAGTACATGTGCAATGATATACATCGGTGAACTGCACCACTAACTTTATACAGAAACTTATGTATAAGTGACCCAGCCATACATAATAACTTGGATTTTATTGCTTTCTAAAACCAAGTTAAATTAGTCTTTAAAAGTGCTAGGCTATTATACCATAGAAATGATAAAAAAAAAAAACAACAGCAAATGTATATGATTAATCACATTACATATTCTAAAAGTTCTTTATTTAAGTGACTTTTTCTTTGAACTAAGCAAAGTTTCTTAGCTCTGCACGATTTTTCATTGTTCTAGTGACTGACGAGTGCAATTGTCCTGATAGTCCTGATAGGGGTCCCTGCCTGCAAAAGGTTGGGATTTTTTTTTGTACTCTTATTGATTTTTTTTTTACATCAATTTTCAGTTGCTTTGTAGCTGTTAGTAGTCTATCAGTACTCTAACACTACTGTATTAATACCCTGTAGTACTACTACACTCATATTGCATTAATTAGCTCTAGTTAATATTCAGTGCTTTCATTTTAGAGTAACTACATTGCTGTCAGAATGTTTTCCATGGCTGGTAATCTCAGCCTGTGTATACCTGGTGCTATGTATGAATTTCTAGAACAACCCATAAATGGCAAGTACTCCTTCTGTAACATCTGAGCTAGTTGTCCACCTATGGAGGCCCAGATTCTAAATCTAAATAGACAGCTGATGATACGAGGTTTACTGACAATGTGGAGAGGAAGTTGCTGCTTACTGAGCAGGTACTGGCTGGACCATGAATGTCTCACTGTTTGCTGTTTGCCAGGTGTTTGTGTTTGGCATATTGTGAATTGGTTCATAGAAAGTTGTGACAGGCACAGGTGCCAATAATAGAAATAATGGAATTGGGTTCTAAACTTAAAGAAAAGACGTCCTACTCAGCATTATCCTGCTCTCTAGTAAAATGGACATTATATCTAATGTACAAGTGAAAGGGAATTTAGACAATAATAATCATGGTAACATTTGAGTTTCAATATATCATTTTGTAAGGAAGATACAAAAACTATGAACTTTACAAGGGCAAATTTTGATCAACTTAAAGAAAAAATGATGCTTATCGACTCGGATAAAGTACATTAATTTTTTTTTAAACAAATACAAATATATACAGTATGGAAATACAATTTCCAGTAATAAAAGACCATCAATTTGGTCAAATAAGAAAGTATTGGAGGAGTTACGGGAAAAATTGGAGCTTTAAAACTGCTAAAACTAGAAGGGACTGGTAATTAATTTTGGAAATACAATAAATGTAGCAAAATGTGTAAAAAAGGAAATCAGGTTAGCAAAGACTAAAGCTGAACAACAGGTTGCTAAATGTAGCCTCTAAAGTCCCACAACAATGCTGGTGAAGACCATCCAGTGGCCTGGTCTGGTTACCATATGGGCTAGCTAGTGGGAGCGGGCAAATAAAAACTAGAGCCCTCCCCTCCCCCCAAAATACTCTGGTGTTTAACACAGGTTTAACTCAGTGGAGACAGAGGATGGGGGGGGGGGGGGGGGCACGTGTTGGTGCCGAGCAAGAAAATGGGTGGCAGACCATCTCAGTTCGAACAAGATATAAAAGTTTATAACACTCCTTCTCCTCCAGCAGATACGATGATGACGTTATACCAGTATGTAACGCCAGACTTCTCCTGCAGCTCCTTAGTAGATGTCAGCATCATACTTTATCACGGTCTCCTCACTTCACCTGCATGGTACTTAGTTACAGCAATCAGTGTTGTCAGTTTACATGCCAGCTGCTGGGAGCAGTAGTACCACGACCGCTCACATACCACTGCCTCCTTCTGATTTTCACATTACCAGGCAAACAGGTTTCTCGCATGTCTCCAACATAAACCAGACATTCTCCAGCGCTTCCCCCTCATTGAAGTTATTCCAGGCTGCTTCTTACAATGCCATCCCAATATCCAGTATTGGAGCAGTTTTCAAGGGGGTCTGTCCTGATGGGGTCTTTATCCTCAGTAACTTCCACAAGACAGTCACACTGCTTCTGTCTCAACCACTCCTTACTATATGGAGACACTTTACAGGGTCTTAAAACATTTCCCACATTCAGAGCTTTACAAGTGGTACTTCTTCCCCTTGTACTATATATCCTGTACCATGTGGCTCCATACCATGTACCCAAGCTATTATTACATCCCCCTTTTTGGCTTACTCCACAGGGCTATAATATATATTGCCTCACAGCATGCACCGTGACCACTCCGCGGTCGAGGACCCGCCTCTTACCTCCCGGGTCTGGGCACTACTCAAACTCTTATTTAATAACAATTGGTCGTCGTAGCTACTTCCTGGGAGACCGCTCCCAGGAATGCTGGAGGAACCTGGAACCTTCTCCTCTCCTGTCCTGGGTCCCTGGCAAGAATGGCAGACCTGCTTTCAAATGTGGGAAACCAGAGTCCTAAATAGACTCTAGTCCCTAAGTGATATCCTTATACCCATCACTGTAGCTCTCGCTCCACGCCACTATGCCCTGCCTCCACAAGACGTGGCTGTCCGCTTCACTGTCCCTCAGCTGTCTTTCTGGTGACCTCGCCTGCCGTCACTAGGAGATAAGTGCAACTACTAAAGCACAGACAGGTGCTCCATGCTTATGCATCTAGTCTTCCTAGAATCCTGCAAACCGAGCCATCTGTAAGGGTCCTAATGAGTTTCCACCAGCAAAAAAGTTGGCTACAAACAATCTCTGCACTTTGCAGTCCTGGGGGCTGGTTATGGTTACAAGAAAGAGTTGCAATGAATTTTGTGTACCCGCTAAACTCAGACTGATCAACCCAGTTTTCATAGTAAGGTGTCGTACACTACTGATCTCTCCAACGTAACGCTAGCCATCAGGGCTGGTAATGGAAATTCAAAGGATGCCATACTGTCTTTTTTTAATCTAAGCTATTAATGACATTGGTCACGCCACCGAAGCAGCGTTGCTGTCTTGTACATTTATATAAAGGATTTAATATGTATTACATGTCCCTAAAGGATAAATATAAATACAGCCAAACCAAGGAGAGATAAGTACACAGTGCTAGAGATTAAAGAACCCAACCCACAGAATAGAGACACACGATAGAATAACCGGTAGGCGCTATTTTCGAGAGCGCCCCCACCAAGTGAATGGAGGATGACTAATTTTAAATATCTCTTACACAGAACGACCGCAGGGATGAAAATATAAGTCAGATGACTGTGTTGCAGACTCCACAACAGAACGGGCCAAAGTAAAAATAAACTAAAAGATAAGAAGGTCTATGCAGACAGACACATAGAACAGGAGTTCGGATGAACTATTTATGTCCTGTCATTCCAAAGTAATACAAGTTGCCGGGGATGTCTAATGTCCCATCAAAGTTCTGACCTTATATTTCAAGTCTGACCTCTGAAATCTTTAGGTCTCTACGTAGCATGTTAAGGACTGTTAATGGGTTCCTCCTAGATCCCTTGAAACAGTACGTGTATGTTTTAATGAACATTGCAAGGCTTCTCTCTGTTATAATGTCATCCCAGAAATAGTGCTGACCGAAACCCAGTTTAGGGAGTAAAGTAATTAAGGCATTCCTAAGAAGAAAAAAAAAGAGTCCAAACTCAGAACTAAGTTTACGTCAGCATCCGTATTTCCAACGAAAACTAGAACATTTTATATAAGATGTTTGTGAATAGTGCAAATAATACCTGTGCAATAGAACTCAAGTGCTTGGTGCCAATTTTGCTGCCTTAGGCTTTATGATTGATTATATTCTAACTAGAGATGCTCACTGACCCCCGTGAACTGGTTTTGGTTTTGGATTAGCTTCATGTTTTGGTTTTGGTTTTGGCAAAACTGCCCTCATGTGTTTTGGTTTTGGATTTTTTAGAAAAAAAACTAAAATATTCTAAAATCACATATTTTTGCTCTTTTTTTGTTCCTACATTATTATTAATCTCAATAACACTAATTTCAAGTCATTTGCAGTCAATTTAGACCACCTCACAGATCACAATATTATTTTCATACACTTTCGGACAAATACTGCAGCGACCTGGCTGGATGGTAAGCGACAGAGCAATGACACAAACACACAGCAGTTCCTAGCACATCTAGGACACATTGGCACACAGCAGTGGCAGAAAAGAAAAATGGTGCAAGATGGAATTGTCCTTGGGTCTGACCTCTCTCCCACCCACTGTCATGTTGGATCTTAAAATGAAATCCAAAAATCGCGAGATCCGACGACATAATGATGATATTTTGCCTCGCTTTCGATTCCAAGTGCGCGTGACAGTACAGAGGCGACTCAGCTCGGATCCCCTAAGTTCGGGTGTGTTCGGTTCTCCAGGAACCGAGCCTGAGCATCTCTAATTCTAATTAATAATAGAGAAAAAGTAATGAACTGTTTTAGATCAATACTAATATACGTCTTTGATTACTATTCTGCAATTCCCTATTAAGGTCATTTAGATCGTTCTGCTCCGTTTTAAAGGTTCGATCTGAATTTCCCCTCATATAAGGCTCGAATTTGAACCGCATGGCGCAGGAGAGATAGATAGCGCTAGGACCATATTCACCGGCATGAAGTAAGCAGTCACCAGTGAGCGTATTTCAAAATGTCCAAATTAAAAGTATATTGGCCTGCACTGGGTATCTGGAAAACCTGGCATTTGCCAGAGGACTGGTGCATGGGAGAATCTCAGCTGGCAGCTTGTGCATTAAAAATGCACAAGCAGCTCTCACTGTAATAGGGAGACATTGTTGTGCAGATAGACTGAAAGTACTGGGAACCACCCAGGGATTGATGGACGACACTGTGCTATCATTAGCTAAACCAAGTTTGTTTTTTGTTTAATTTTTGACACCCTCTTCTATGCTAAGAGTGCCAAGACTACTTTATTAGTGTCACAACAGCATTGAATGTATGGATGTACCTGTTTGGTGTTTCCGGATACAAAATAACTCCTTCTAAAAAGTAAAAGTGGAGATGTTGCCCATAGCAACCAATCAGAATCTAGCTATCATTTATCTAGTACATTCTACAGAATGATGACCAGAATCTGATTGGCTGCTATAAGCAACACCTCCACCTTCCCTTTTTCGAATGTTTGATACATTTACCCCATGATGCTAAGTAATTTAGTCTTACTTTTCCAAGAAAATACCTTAGCTCTACTTTTTTTTCGGAAGTAAATTTTTAGCTGTAACATTTTAGTGTGTTGTTATTCCGCATTACTTGTGAAAACGTGAGAGATTTAAAAAATATATATAAAAAGTCCCTTTAATATTTTTTAACTCTACAGCTTCTTCTTTAAAGAGCCGACAATACCAAGCAGCGCAAAATGCTCACAAATTACAATGAAACTTTTATTTCCCTATCCGAGCGTTCCGACTGATCCCATAACTTTCTAACAATTTGCCAGAAACACCCTAATTGCAAGATCTTAAGATACAAAGCATGTCATTTAGAGATACTGTACTGTTCCTCTGGGTTAATAATTGCTTTGCAAAAAAATTGACTTTTTAATAATGTTTTCCCATGTTGTTTGCTTCTCCCGTTGCAGTGAGAAGGCAGCGAGCTTATCCTTGGAACGGATCCATTTTTGGAGTTTAATAATGTAATCTATGTCATCCATCTCAGCAGCTATTAATTATCTTGCTGTAAATACTTTGCATGTGATATCACTTGTTGAAGAGAGGAGCAAAGTCTCTGAGAGCACGGTATGGTGGCGCTTCATCTGCAAGGTAACCATTTAATTCTTAATGATGTTATTTCTGGAGCGGTGGACAAACGCTGCACAATGACTGCACTCCAGATGGTCCCAGCACATTGAACCCCATGTTTAGGCTGAATGATGTGGCACATACCTTATCTCGAGCCAAGGTAAATTCATACTGAATGCCTGGTTCATATCCTGCTTGTTAAGGATGTGACAGCTGAATGCTGGAGTTAAGAATTCCAGAGATTGTTTTCAATGTCAGGTTGAGAAAGAGAGAGACGGGGTCTTGTTAAGAACTGCAATGAATTGGGGAACTATTAACGTTGCAGCAATTAAAAAGGATCCGAGTGATTTCCTGCTGTATTTTCTAACATTAGTGTCAGGAAAAGGGACAGACTGACAGCCAGGGAACCAGTCAAAGTGAACTTAGCAGCCTTTAGTTTAGTTGCTGTACTTACAAGGCCTGGGCAGAGGGGTAGGCAAAAAAGGCAGAGAAATTGGGTTTTGGGGGTTTGCAAGTCCAGCACTGAATATAATCAGTGGTGGACGAGCTTTGGGGTATCAATAGGGGAACTGTGTATTCAATTTCAACTCTATCCCTGACCATTATTCGCAATGATTGTTACCTGCACAATGTGTCTTTGGTAGTGAAAGCAAGAGATTGCACTTGGAATATTCTTGGAGGCTTAGAGGGATGAGCTCTGCCTTGTTTGTCAACACACCTTGTTCTGTCACTATGTATTCATGGATTTAGTGTATGCATTGATTTATTTGTGCACTTACAAGGATCTGAAATGCGATAATTGCGAAGCCATTGCTCATTCAGTGGCTCAAAAAAAGTCCTCCGCTGTTTTGAGGGCCGAGTGAGGGTCTCGGATGGGGGGACACAGTACAGCCGCGCTGCTTGCACAGCCTGCCGTTCCTCTATTGCCCCTATACACCCCCCCTTCTCAGTGCCCCTGCTGTTCTGTGCCACCATATTGATGCTGCCCGCCTACTGATTTATTACCCTATGAGTTGTAGCAAGATCTATTTAGTTATATCACTACATTATATTACTCCTGGTTTGTTCATTTTGCTGAGGGAAAGTTCCTAAATAAAGTTTTGTCAGAACACCAGTTTCAGGTGAATTCATTTCTATCTTACACTGTGTCTCTATTACTAGTCTGAGTTATACAAGCGGCAGCCATTTTAATGGAGACCAAAATGCCCCGAGGCCTATGAAAATAGCTCCGCCATTGTGTCTTCTGCATTGGAGACATATTTGATTGCGACAATGGGTCACTAAGTTGTGAGTTAGACTGAGCAGTGTGAAGAAGTGTCGGTATGGCATACTGTTGTATACTGGTTCACTTTGACCACTGGTCCACACAAGTTTTCCACTTGGCCATACCCATTATTGGGATCCAAAAAGGACTTAAAAAAAAAAAAAAAATTGGGACTGTTGGTATGCACTTACCCTATATTGTATACATGAAAATTGTATACATGAAAAAGTACAATAAGCCCAACATGATACAGTTCCATAATACAATAAGGCTCATTTGTATGCAAAACACCATTTACAATTAGCTTTTAAACCTTCTAGAAAGGAAAACTGGAGTTGTTGTCCATAGCAACCAATCAGATTCTAGCTCTCATTCTTTAGAATGCACTTGATAAATGATAGCTAGCATCTGATTGGTTGCTATGGGCAACACCTCCACTTTTCCTTTTTAGAATGTTTGATACATTTACCCCCCTAGAGTCAATAATGTAAATTTCTCGGCCTTGCAAACACCGTCCCTTTTATCAAGGGACCGTGCACAAAACTATTACATAAAACAAGTTCTGTTTTGAGTCTTTGAAAACAGACCTCTGACAAACGGATGTTATTTAGGGTGGGGTCCTGCTTTTTTTTTTTTTTTTCTTTTCATATCTTTGTTTTACTTGGAAATCAAATTAAGAAAATACAAAACTGAAGTTCTAAAGTGTCTCCTCAGCCCTGGTGATTAAATGCCTGAGTTTTGTTATTTGTTTGCACGGCCCAGCCAAGATTTTAGACACTCCATTTAACACAGCCGTCGACTTCCGAGGTCGAACATAAATTCTCTGTCCTAAAAAACAGGTTTCAGGCGAATGTTTTGACTGTGAAAAACAAGGAACCTGTTCTATTTAAAATATTTAAACAACGTGAACTGGAGTTTTATAGACACCCTGATAAATTCTTGCAAATTCCAATAATTACAGAGCAACTCAATGTCCTCCTATTACACTATATATATATATATATATATATATATATATATATATATATATATATATATATATATTGTGGCAATGGGAGTGTTTTTCCACAGGCCTCTCAGAGTGGAATTAGCTATGGTGTTAACTGTCTGCAGATAAAAGGCTGTAAACCAAGTTATATACAGGTGTAGCACTGTGCTTAAGTTCAGTTATGTACAGGTCAGAGACATGTGGTAAAGTAAATGTAAAATGTGATTTGTTAATATGCTGTTAAGCGTTTGTATCCACAGCTAGCAGCAGGGCTGATAGGGGTGACTGTACTGAATAGGTGTTACAGAACACCTGCGAGAACTTCCTTTAAAGACAAGGTGGGAGTGTCGCCTGTCAGTCATCCAAACCTGTGGGAGGAGACATGGGTATTTAATCCTGAGTTGTGCTCTTGTTAGAGGTGACTGATGCTGAACTAGTTGGCCAGTCAGTAGTGAGCTGGTCTGTGTCTAGTTAGTGTTTAGGGTCCCCAGGAGGTGCAGGCAAAAGGTAGTTGCTTGCTGGTGTCATCCTGACAGAAAAACTGTTATTTATTGTGATGCAAACAATAAATATATTTGATTTAAAACAAGAAGTTTTCTGACAAAAGTACCATGAGAAGGGTGCGGTTTTGTTACAATATATATATATATATATATATATATATATATATATATATATATATATATATATATATATATATATATGTGTGTATGTATGATTAAACCTATTCATATGGACCTGTATGTACAGCTTGCACTTTTTTTTCTATGCTTTTCCAGGATGAACGAGGCACTGTGAAAAAAAGTAATTTTCTCAAGTCTAATTAAATCACTTTAAAGGGCAACTAAACTTAAACGACAGGTTGACCTACTATGGCTAGACACAATGAAATATTCACAAATATAAAGGTACAGGCTCTCAGTACAGAAGAGAGAAGTAGGAAGAACTTGATATCTATGTTTTGAATTGTATGGCATGCTGTGATTTGTAGTTCCACAACAGATGGAGTTTCATAGGTTGCCTACATCTGCCCTAGTGCTATATTTTTAATCATTTTAAAACATGGAACTAGGTTTACTACCTGTTACCATCCCCAATCTATTGCCACTTATAAAGAGGGAGAACTAAAGCACTGATCACACATAACGCAGGTCTTCTATCGCTGCCGCTTATCACAATTTAGCTGGAGAAGCTTGTAAAAAAATAAATGAATAAATAAAAAATGTTAAAAAAACTATTCAGAAAATATCTTTAAAAATCAATAATTGTCTAGTGGTTATGATTTTAAAAATGCTTAATTTAAATAAATAAATAAAGCAAATCTTTTTTTTCATTCTATGTATTCTGCTATCACCATCCTGGGCTGGCGTGAGCGAAGGGATGGATTGCGGTGGTACGAATGATGTTTGCTAACCCTAGAGTTCTGCACTCCTGTGTTTCTTCCACATGTTACTTCTCAGAAATCTCCACATTAGTGATGTTGAACAAGAGGCCGTCTGACATCCAGCAGTCAGCTGTGACGCAGCACTGTCTGCTGAACGCTAGGTCAGCTCTCGGCTGCACTTCTATCCAGAGATCAGCCGTTTCATCACCATCAGCAGACAGCAGTTCTATTTTCTGCTCTCTCATACGTGCCCATTAGCAAGATGCTTGGCACAGTCTGAGAGCTGAACTGGCATATCCGTCCGTGTGGAAATAACGCGACCCCCTGCTAGAGGAATGACATCTTTTCTCACCATTCCCGATAGTCACTTTTTTACGTCCCTTTGTGATTTAAATTGCAGACATGTTCTCTATACCGTTAGCTTTACCTGCTGCGGTTTGGAAAATCAGGGGCTGTGTAATCTTTAATGTTGATATTAAAGCATAGTTGCCAACTGTCCCTATTTCCTTTGGACAGTCCCAGTTTTTAATTGTTTGTCCATGAAAATATCCCTATTCTTCAGTACAGGTGAACTGCACATAACAACTCTTTTTATTATTCTTACTCTCTGGAAATTAGTGCCCCGGGGTCCACCGGGAAAGCATCACTTTTTAGGTGATTAAATGCATCAGAGCAGCAAAGTCTGACTGAAAATAGGGATCCCCATAGGGAACAGAACGTTACCAGTAGAGATGGGCGAATAGTTTTGATTTTGAAATTCAGCCAAATACGTTCCTGATTCGCCAATAATTGGCTGGATAAATAATGCTCACTGGAGGATTCCACCAATCACAGTGCATGGAACGTAAAGGAGCCAATCAGCAAGCATCAACAAATGTCACATGACAATAGTCTTATAAAAGGAGTTTACAGCCTCTTGCAGGGGCAAACGCCAGTGGGCGTGACCAGCATGCATGGGGGCGTTGCTATAATTTTAGACAGTGCTTGGCTGCTCTCCAACTCTCCCTTTCCCCATAATATACATGGGCAATGCTGTGTGCACTACTGTTAGGTGCACGCAGCTCTCTCTTTTCGAGCAGAGCCGTGTGAAGTGGGGGCAGGGTCCAGCCACCTCAATTATACAGTGCCCCAGGCTTGGAGGGGGGTTTCCGGGCACTAGGAAAACCCCCTCGGTTTGCCTATACCCTGGATTGTATTACAGGACAATGTCTGTGGATGCTCTGGGACTATTAGTAATGCAGACTACTGTATATTGCTGTGCAGCACCAGCTACGTAGCTGTGTAAATAATGTCACCTGCTTAATTTATCTATTCTTTTCTTTTATATTACATATTTTACAACAGCACTACAACACTATTGCTGCAAAAAATCAATTGCTTTCTGCACTTGCACCCAGGGGAAATATAACGGGTAATTCCCTGCAAACACACAAGATGGTCTCAGCCGATACGTTCAGTTAATATGCTCTGGCGCAAAACAAAAAATAAATTCCGTAATTACCATTAGCTCCATTAGCTTTATAGGGGTATAAAAACAAATATACAGTGATCTCAATTGGTGTATTTGTTAATACGCACTGACTGGCACAAAAAAACATTACGCCCCTGCAGTGTCATAGCCACACCCCCTTTGTGCCATGACCAGTGTCCCACTGCCAGAGACCAGACATGTTGGGAGCTATGCTGTAGTTCCGCCACAGTGTAGCGTCAATTCAATGTCATGCAAATCCAGTAAATTAGTTGAAATGCTACAAACAGAAATTTGGCAAATTACTTGTCACATCTAAACGGGAGTTGGTGGTTACACATTGCAGAGAATCTGACGAACTCTTCTGTCATTCAAACAGCAAGAAAAGGAAATACGTCAAAGAAAATTTAGCAAACTACTGTCAGTATTACCCAAGTTGCGGGCCTAGACTTTTTTAAAATGTGTGTGTTGGTACTTTGTTAAAACAGCGTGACTCCCAATGAGCCTAGACTAAATTGCAATTGTCATCGCTGTTTCTCCTACACTGGGTGCATTGGCCAACTCTTTAGTATGGATAAAAGTGGACTTTTAAGAAAACATTTAGCTGAAATAAAAAATTGTCCATTTGCCTGTAAGTCACCATCGTGAAGACGTATGGGGTGATGCAATGCATGATGGGATGTATTCACTGTATGAAACAAGGGTTCCTCATACATAGAAGCCAGTACACAGGTGCCGAACAAATACCCCATTCCATGGACAATGAGATTGTGTGAGGATTGAGTCTGGGCTAATACTGGCCCGGAGATCTAGAGTTATAATACCAAGTTTCGTGACTTATCGTTACACTATTTGTCCAATTCCTTCAAAACACCGTCAGACTCAGTGAATTAATTAACTCCCCTGAATATTACGGTCACATAACCTAAGCAGTGAGAACCATTTGCCCCTTTGCATCTTTCTGCATTACTCATCCCAATATATTCTGGGGGCACCCCCCCCCCACCCCTCCTCACCAGCACCACCCCGGCCCCTACCCCATTCTGTTAAACTTCATACTGAGTTTTTTGTTTAATTGATGTTATTTTATATAACCTCAGATTTTGCAACTCTGCTTATTGTATAATTTTGTATTGTTGCATTCTCTGTTTCAGTGTCTCTGTGGGTTTGTTAAGCGATATATTTTGTGGTGATACGTCAAAAAAAAGTCTTACCTTATTGCCGAAGATTTATAAATAGTCCCATTCTCCCATCACACTAAATATTCTTTCTGACATAGAACAATAAGGAAAATAAAAGTCTAGAATTCAAACTTTGCTGGTTCTGACCAAAGGACCAATCCTTTGGTCAGAATCCTGTTAGTCATTGAGTTATTGGGGCTGTCAAGGTGGCTCAGTGGTTAGCACCTCTGCCTCACAGCACTGGGGTCATGAGTTTGATTCCCGACCATGGCCTTCTCTGTGTGGAGTTTGTATGTTCTCCCCGTGTTTGCGTGGGTTTCCTCCGGGTGCTCCTGTTTCCTCCAACACTCCAAAAACATACTGATAGGTTAATTGGCTGCTATCAAATTGACCTTCGGCTGTGTGTCTGTGTGTATGTTAGGGAATTTAGACTGTAAGCCCCAATGGGGCAGGAATTGATGTGAGTGAGTTCTCTGTACAGCGCTGCAGAATTAGTGGCGCTATATAAATAGAAGGTGACGATGATGATGATTCAGGTTTCTGATCGGCAAGGACATAAAGGCATTTCATGTAGGACTCCACAACACAGCCAGGTATAGAGTATGGGGTAACATAGTGTGAGTATAGTTGGGGTATCTGGTTTACATGACATACATAACACTGTGCTGTCACGTCATGCTGTCACGTCGTGCTGATGACCTCTATTCAGGAAACTTGATATATTTTTTTATTACTAAGGTTGATTTTTATGTCATGCTTTATCTATTAAATTTTATGGAGTCACAACATGGCATTTAGTTAATTAATGTGCTAAAGAAAAGTTTACAACTGTACTATTGTCCATTTATTTTATATGTACATATATCCAGCTATCTTTGCTTCTCTAAGTGGATAAGCAAAAAATGCTGTTATTCACATAGAAAAAGGGCAACTTAGTGATGTCCTGTACGTGTGCTCCCAGCAAATCATCACAAGCAGCAAATATTTGCCAAACCAGAGCACTGTTGTGATCTGTCGGCAGAACACAGTGTATAGCGATGACAATATCCTAAGATACTGTATTCTCCGTATGATTCCCAGGGCAAAATACGTAGGTAAATCCAAAATAAAAAAAATTGTGTATGTCTACTTATAGAAGGAGAACAAGGATGTCGTGTAGTGTGTCCATCGTCCTTGAAATACTATTAGGGAGGATTCACTTTTATACCTAATATCTCCGTCAAGCGACAGAAAATAAGAACACGCTGCTTAGAAATATATCCCCAGACAGCACTGGGAACTCTATCTTCAAATAACTGTATATTTTATTTTTCCCATAACAAGCGCTGTTCACTGCGGTCATCACCTCCCACAAATGCTCACTCTGTTCCTGACTCTAACGGTCATTTGCAACCCCCCCTCAAAAAAAGTGATTTTGCAGTAAGAACATTTTCTTACAATCCCTGTGCTCAGTGATCATAAAGGTCCTTACATCCATCTTACATGTGCATGGTCCATTCAAGCAGATGATTTGTGCCACAATCTGCAGATGTTTGATGGCGACAAATGCACAAGAAATTGCGTATAGAATCCAAATCAAAACATGCGCCGTCAGGTCCGACAAAATGCCAAGCAGGATAAAAACTGGGACAGTCACAGAAAATAGTCACATGACGTCACAGACCGGCTTAAGCCCTACAGATGTTCATAAATCATCCTCAGTATTTGGGCAGCATGGTGGCTCAGTGGTTATCACTTCTGCCTCACAGCACTGGGGTCATGAGTTTAATTCCTGACCATGGCCTTACCTGTGTGGAGTTTGTATGTTCTCCCCGTGTTTGCGTGGGTTTCCTCCGGGTGCTCTGGTTTCCTCCTACACTCCAAAAACATACTGGTAGGTTAATTGGCTGCTATCAAATTGATCCTATTGTGTGTGTGTATGTTAGGAATATAGATTGTAAGCTCCAATGGGGCAGGGACTGATGTGAGTGAGTTCTCTGTACAGCGCTGCGGAATCAGTGGCGCTGTACAAATAGATGATGAGTATTTGTTATTCTCACAGTTCCATGAAGGAAACTGTAATGTTTCATTGTCACCCAGCATTACACTGACAATTAAATGCAACTTCTGCCTCCAAGATCTGTAATAAAGGGAAATTGCACCATTCTCAGTGGCAGACCATGACAGACCTCTGTATACCTCCCAACTTCCAACACTGTGTGTGTATATATATATATATATATATATATATATATATATATATAATGTAAGTGACTGGAATGTGATAGTGATACAATGTAGGCAGTAGGAGAAGTGGCGGTATGACATAACACTGTATTGGATTGCATGAACCCATGAGAGCTGATATTTTTGTCGGGTCCCTGAGACACACTGTAAGGGGCCACAGTGACACAGACATATTTGTAAACATCCTATTTCACCAGCAGGGCCCTCTCTCATGTTTGCACCTTCCCCGACAGCCTTGTTCTGTTTCTAGACATGATTGTGGTTTCTGCCGTATGAATTGTTATATCGACTGCAGATCTTTGTGGCGCCTTATAAATAAACGATGAGGAAGATATTAATCCTTCGGGGGCAACTTTGTATTTTAGAGAAAGTTGAATCAAGTGGTATTTTAGGTATAATGGCCTTTTAAACTGCCCTCTTAGAAATGGGAGCTGATTAAAAAGGAAGTTTGGTGCCCGTGATAGGCTGGGATAGGCCGGGATAGGGTGCCCTGGGAGCAGAAAGGTTAATATTTCATGGGAACAAGCAGCTTAAGGATTCCATTATGAGACGCAGCTCCTCAGAGAGATAGACGGCCTCTCGGTTACATACCCAGGCAGCTGACAGGATCACTTGGTGCCAGAATAATGATTTATGGTCATGATAGAAAGCTGTCCAAGAAAATGTGGGACTTCCAAGAAACGTTCTAACTCCATCATCTGCTTCTGATCTCCATTATCTGACATTTTGTATTTAATGTTTCCACAAACAGATCTTTTAATTAATATTTTAACCTCACGGCAGCGGCTAACATGGGTTCCTCTAGCTTATGCACATTGGGCCCAATTCACAGGGAATGATCAACCAATAGGCTGAGCAGGCTGCGGCCTGGGACGCTGACATTTCATATTTTTTCTAGCTTTTCTTTTGTTTTAAATTAAGCACAGGGCCTGTCTGGCATCATCTGGGCTGAACCCACAAAAAAATTCCCCCAGCACACTGCTATAGCCAGCAAAGGAGCTGCCATTTCTACTGTAGATAAGAATGCAAAAGACTTAGTTGCACACATTTGCAATGTATGTTAAAGCCCCCGCCACTCCACGGCGCTATTGCTAATAGGGTGGTCCTAACTCTAAACAGTGAGAGTCCCATATATTTTGGCCATACATATGTGTTTTTAAATTGAGAGCTAACTTACCAAGATGTATCCCAGAAGCCTCCAAACAGTAATTGAGCGCCAGTACTCCCCCTCAGCTACTGACACCAACATGCCTCTCAGACAAATACAGAAGTGGGACGATCCTGGTCTAAAGGGGACGACCTCGACAGTTGCTATACAGACAGGCTGCCGGGAGGGAGGTAAGGAACATGGCACTATGGGTGTATTAGCCTAGGGTTAGCAGAACCCTTAATCATAGTTGCCTACTCTCCCTGGAGATTCCTAATTTTTTGGGAGTTCTCCCGGACTCCCAAGAGAGCAGGCAAACATCCCGGATGCAGCCATCTCCGTTGTTGAAGAAGGTGGGGACGGGGCTAAATGCGACATCGCGGGGGGCGTGACTTAACGGCGCACCACGCGTGGCCACATCCCCTCGACGGACCCCTTCCCGGACAGCTGCCTTCAAAAGTAGGCAAGTATGATTCATTTTCGGAAGCAACATGCTCTCGATTTGAGTTTTAAGAAAAAAAAAACATGGAACTCGCGCATGGTTCCGACCGTATTCAAATCCAAACGTATCTTAAAAAACGTTTCCTATTGAATCCGGGTGTAAGTACGTCCTGCCTAAACGTTACTGACCGTATGTAGACAGACAGTCAGACTGCAGGATACGCTCGATCGCCTGTTCACTAAAAGGTCACATCAGAACACGTAAAAAAAAATGTAAATTCTAAAATAAATGAACAACTCAAAATGTTTTACATTAAGTACATAAATCAGGATGTTATTAATGCAAACCGTTCATACAATCTTTCTTGCAAACACATGTTCTGTGCTATCTAGTGGCACGCAGACATGTAGTTTTTAAAATGATGCAGTCAGTCATCGCTATCATTCGGCACTTAGACCTACCCTGTAGTTGGTGCCAGGATACAGCTGAAACCTGACGAGAAACCCAGGACTTGAATCTTCCGCCCCCTTACTGTACATTGCCTGCATTCATCCGCACCTTCACCCGATCCACCTTTCAAGTCGGAGGCAGTTGTCATTTGCATAAACGTGATTTGCGTTCGTTAGCATATGGTGCACTGCTAAGAATGCGCAAAGCTATTTCATGCAAGATACGGAACGCAAATGGACTTATGGCCGAACATGAATCATCATCATCATCAGTTATTTATATAGCGCCACTAATTCCACAGCTTTGTACAGAGAACTCATTCACGTCAGTCCCTGTCCCATTGGAGCTTACAGTCTAAATTCCCTAATATACACACACACACCGAGAGAGACTAAGGTCAATATAATAGCAGCCAATTAACCTACCAGTATGTTTTTGGAGTGTGGGAGGAAACTAGAGCACCCGGAGGAAACCCATGCAAACATGGGGAGAACATACAAACTCTACACGGATAAGGCCATGGTCAAGAATCAAACTCATGACCCCAGCGCTGTGAGGCAGAAGTGCAGCCCCCTCAGACTCATGTAGTCATACGGTAAAGTCCCGTTCTTCAGTATATGTAATACCTGATATGGTTAATCTCACAGCATCACAGTTTCCAAAAAAAAATATTCTGGATTTAAATAAGACTTTCAGGTAAGGAATGCAATAGAAAAGCCTACAAGTCCTGACAGCTCCTATAATCTACCATTCCATCATTGTCTGAGAGCTCAGTTAAGTGACTTTAAAACAGCAATAATAATTCCAAACTGTGATTTATTTATTTTTTACATAATACATGGGGGTGAGCTCAGGTGTTTTTTAATGCCCCATAAACACCTTTTCTCTCTTTTTTAACATTTGATTAGATGAAAATCAGCTCCGCCCACTTCTCGTAATGCGGGTGATATAAACCTATATACTAGACAGGTGAGCTGCATTGTATCGTGTCCCTGCCAAAAGAAAGCAAGATAAAAATCCACCAGTATAATAAGCTTAAACTTTTGTGGCAACAGTGTGGTTTGGACGGAACGCTCAGATAATTGAGTAATTCTTACGTGAACTTCTTAAAGATTAAATGATCGCTATCTGTGAGTAAAAGAGATACAATGTATCGTGGTAGAATTGTATCCTTTCAACACGTATTTACCGCTGTTTGGCGTTGAATAAGCTGTGCTACAATATATAAAGGCAAAACAGCCCAGCCACGATCTGTGTTTTTTTATTTCTTAGCACTGTATCAAAATAACACACAACTATTTCTCTTTTTTCTTTCTTTCTTTTTTTTTAATTCACGATACACAATACGAGCAACGGCGACGAGCCGTTTACGCTGGTACCTAGACAGGCTTGCCCAGAATTAATAAAGCGCAAAGCCTATATCTATACACCGAGAGGAGAGAGCTGTTTTAGCAAGTTGAGTTCCCCCCCCCCCCGCCTGCAGGCAGCTTGATGAGAAAGGCAGAGGGTGTTAGATAGCGTATCACTATCTATCATACATTTTATTTTGCTTGTGTATGTGGTAATTACTTAGCAACTAAAATCAGGTCCAAAAATATTATGAGAGACTATTAACGCATTCCATTCTTACTGTTCCGGAGTTTTCATGGTCTGTTACAAACTTGCCAGCTTATATTATTCTTTCAAAGCAGATCAGTCACCATGCGTTGGAAACGAGGGCCATTTCTGCCTCCTTTCTCGGCGAACATTCCCAGAGTGATTATATTATTTGGGACTTAACAGTTTTAATGTTATTTGGTTACTGTAAGGGCCTGATTCATTCAGGAACGTAAATGACGGTACGTGCCGTACGTTGCGTTAAATTGCTCTGCGTATGCCCAGATACGAACTATACGCCAGCGAAAGCAAGAACGTCCACTCCATTCTCGGAAATTAAAGACACTTCCGACAGCCTATGATTTGAGGGGCGGAACAGGGAGGAGAGGTGGGTGTGCAGGTAGGCAGTGTACGGTAAGAGCGTGCCAAGGTCAAACATACGCAGGAGCATCCGATTCAAGCTTTGGGGGTCTCTCAGATACGTGTTTTTCAGTTGCATCCCTTGCACCAGCTACAGGCCAGGTGTAAATGATGACTGCTGTGTATACAGATAAAACACATGTTTGTAGTCAACTGTAAAATTGCATTTTATGTACAGTAGACATTAATAACATCCTGATAAACGTATTTCATGCTTGATGTTTTGTCATTAATGACTGTATTATTAGCAGATAGCAATAATTGCACTGGCAGGATATGCACCTGGTTGTCTTCTTGATCAGCGAATATTTGCAGCAGGTAAGTAATGCCCCTAACAGGCATATTTGCTTATTTCTGCATGAGCCACATTTGTGTGAACACTTTTCGGTCCGTCTCTCACCGCCTCCTTAAGCGCAATCATGTGAAAGTGCTAGAATCGCACAGTAGCATATTCGTGTACCCATTTACAGGGCGCAGAGCGACTTCATGCAAGACAAACGGGCGTACGTTGCCCTCTGCAGCAGCCCAATATATTTGCTGGCAATGGTGGGACTTTATTTTGTAAGTAAACGTCTCCTGATTTTATTCTCTTTCATATCAACCTACAATATAATAATATAATAATATAATAATAATAGCCTGTGTCTCACCAGCTGTCCTTGAGCTACACATCGTCAACGTTTATGGATGTAGCACCACTAATTCTGCAGCGCTGTACAGAGAATATCTGTCATTCACATCAGTCCCTGCCCCATTGGAGCTTACAGTCTAAATTTCCAAACACACTCATCAATTTTATCAGCAGCCAATTAACCTACCAGTATGTTTTTGGAGTGTGGGAGGAAACCGGAGCACCTGGAGGAAACCCACGCAAACACGGGGAGAACATATTAAACTCCACACAGATATGGCTCTGGCTGGCATCAAACGCCCTCGTCAGAAATCAAACTCATGACCTCAGTACTGCGAGGTAAAGTGCTAACCACTGAGCCACCGCTAACCACTGAGCCACCGTGCTATCCGATAAAGAATTTATTTGCCTTGCAGTGGTTGGGGTGTGAGTGACTTGGCTGTCTGGAGCAATTTTGTCCATGATTCAAACCCAGAATGATTCCACTTTTACACATCCCGGCATGCTGGAACTTGTAGTTCACTAGAGCTACGCAGATGCTGTTTGCCCTGTTTTACAACATGGCGCACAGCGCTCATTTTTACTTTTTCTCTCTCTGTGCTATGAAAACAAATAATTGATGGATATTTTGTCATATTTTAACCCTTTCTGAAATACTCTTAAGTGAGCAGAGTATTAAGCTGACAATCCAGTATAGTCACTGAAGACACATTGTCAGAGATTATTCTGTTATTTCATTTTCACTTTCAATCCCCGGTAAGAGCCGAGTTTCAGGACATAGTTTTCTTCCTTGATTTAGTTATGACCCAATCTCAGTGACAATAGAGAAGGGAGGAACGTAGGCAGCAGAATTATCTGCAAGTCAGACAAATCGATGTCAAAAGAATGGAGAATAATTCTCTCCGGCATTGTCAGCTACAATGTAAATAATATGCTTAGGAACGCTATCTAACAATACAGACGTGCATTCCAAAAAACATGCAGAGCTCATAAGCTTCCTCCATCGGCCAGCGATACGTCATTCCCAACACAGAGGCGGAAAGTAAGTTCAAGTTGCAGAGGGTCAGTAAATATTTGTTCACTTGTGGATTAGTTGGTCAAACAAATGAAGTCATTGATTTGAAACCATTTACAAACATTAAATCTGTTCTTTCTTTTTCGATTGTACACCCATCTCTTTGTTTCAAGCAAAACAACACCAGCTTTCCCCCTTTCTCCTGTTTGTTATTACAAATGTATTTGGTCGGGACAAACAATGCGCCAGACTGAGGGTGAGGCCAGTTCGTTTTTTAATACTTAAAGGCCCTCTTTTATTAACTGCGCCTTTCTTTCTAGTAGATATTTGCAAACGTCCAAGAGATCAGATTTAGTTCCAACAAAAGACCCCCGCCCGTAGGCACACCTAGGTCTACGTTGATTTTAGGAGGCCGAGATTGTTACAGAAGATTGTTTTTTATGCATTTCATATTTTTGCTCAATTTTAAAGGGGAATTATGTGGAAACTGGTCCCCCGGAAACAAACAGTGTTGCCCACAGCGACCAATCAGATTCTATACAAGGCCGTCAACAAAATTGCACCGACATACATCTCCTCACTTGTCTCAAAATATCTCCCAACTCGACACCTCAGTTCTGCACAAGATCTACGTCTTTCTTCCACTCTCATCACATCCTCCCATTCTCGGTTACAGGACTTTTTTCGGGCTGCACCCACTTTGTGGAATTCCCACCCTCGCACAGTAAGTCTTTCCTCTCAAACCTTCAAGCGTTCTTTGAAAACCCACCTCTTCAGACAAGTTTATAATATTCCTCAACCACCATCTTAATCTCCCCCTATTACCACCCTCTACACAGCTAACACAAGACAACAACCCTCTGACCAACATTGCAACACACACAGCCCACTCAGTACTTTTACCTTTGCATTCTAGCTGGCCCAGTGTGCAATATGATGTAGCACGTGCCCTTGTGTTTCAAACTCCCATTGTCCTATAGATTGTAAGCTTGCGAGCAGGGTTCTCTTACCTCTCTGTCTGTATATATTACCCAGTATTGTCTTATCAATGTTTGTTCCCAATTGTAAAGCGCTACGGAATTTGCTGGCACTATATAAATAAATGTTGATGATGATGATGATGATGATAAAGCAGTTTGGAGAGTAAAACTTAGAGCCTGATTGGCTGTTATGGACAACCCACTGAGTTATAAGGGGACCCGACTAGATGGATAGTACTCATAGGCCTATAGATAAGGAATCTGAGACAAGCAGCACCCTCTACGCCAGTGACGGGCGCTATGTGACCTTCTGACCGCTCACCTGCAGCCCCAGCTCCTTCTGCTTTATTGTCAGATACTGTTGTAGTGTGCAACATGTTTAATATGCCGGCTGATATGTTATTACAGATAGCTGTCTCTTTCTTTGATTAAATGTATTGTTTTCTCTTATTACTGAGAATAAGGGTAACGTGCCGCCCTTTCGAAGGTCATGAAGCCTCCAAAGTTTTTCAGGTCGCCTATCACTGTCTTACATAAATACCGTGGCAGCGTGCAGTGTTGGCACTACGATGAGCAAGACCCTGTTGGCACTGCACTCCATGCAATGGTGCCCGCACGAGTGCAATGAGGATGAAACAAGAGGCTGTGGGTGACTGTGGATAATGGACTGCAGCGCCCCCCCCCCACTCAAAAATGATGCACTTGTGCCCAGTAGCGCCCCGCCACTGCCAGCCTGTAACTGACTTGCGGAGACCAGTATGGAACTAGTTCCCTAATCATGTGACACAGTCCTAGAGGGCAGTTTAAACCTTTACTCTCAGTAAATTACTTATGATGTCGTCATCTTCTAGAAATACTGCGACAGCTCAGTTATACAGAACGCAGCACACATTGAGCAGTAAAGTTAAATAAACAGTTATGATGACAGTAAACATTGCCCCTGTTGACCCCCGGTGTTTACTTAGCAGGCTTCTTGTAGAGGGTGCTCTCACTAACCTGCACGCTCACACACAGTCAGCTGGTTACACCGGGTCACCGGGACAGGCAGCTGGCACAGCCACGCTTACAGTAGCTCATTCCTTTTCTAACCTGTTTTGCAAGTAGCAACACCTTCTAGGTAAACAGCAGTTAGACAAACAAGGAGCGTCTGAAGGTGAAGCCGAGACTGCAGGATCTGGGATTTTTGCCTGGTGAAGCCTGTGTGAAAGTTAAAGTAGAAAATCTAAAAAAATGAAGACAAAGAAAATGACTGTAATGGATTCTATGTGAGACTTGTGTACGGGCGCACTGTCTGCAATTAGGCTACCCACGTGGGTGACTGGAATGGACAGATCCGGCAGTTCTGTGCTTGAGCTGAGCTGATCACAGGGGTCGGGGGGCTAGGTAGATAACCCATACTTGCCAACTCTCCCGGAATGTCCGGGAGACTCACAAATTCCGGGAAGGTCTCCTGGACTCACGGGAGAGTATTGCAGCCTCCCGCATCTGCCTACTTCCTAGTGAAGTGGGGAGAATTAGATCCAAAATTCTGCAATTCTCTGGGAATCGCAGCATTCCCCCTTCCCTGCTGTAAAATGATGTGTTTGCGTCAGTACATCGCGGGGCGGTGCCAAAATAAAACGATTTGATGAGCCCCGCTCCCGGCGCCGACTTCTTGAAATAACCACATGCACAAACCAAAACAAGATTTTCTGCAACCAATCAGATTGTAGCTATCAATTATCAAGTACACTCTAGACATTGAGAGCTAGAATCTGCTATTAGGAAACACCTCCAACTTTCCTTTTTCAGCAGGTTTGATAAATCTACAGCTATAGTCTAAAATGCAATGAGTATGGTCTTCTCACCTAATAATTGCAGCTTCTTCACATAAGTCATAGACTTATTGGTCTAGAAACTGTAAAACTGAACAGTGATACCCAAGAGGAAGGACGAGCAGGGTATTCTCTCAAGTAACAGTGTAACAGTATACAACTAACAGTTTTTGCCAGTAACAGTATGTGCAATCTTCAATCCACAATGACATATACAGCATGTGACGCGTTCTCTTTCCTCTCCAATTCTTCAATAACAGACAATATATTTATAGTTACTGTTGAATAACAGCCCCAATCTCCTGTAAGGTATTCGGCATGTGTACAGTATTCCAAATCTAAGAGAATATGACTTTGCTGTGCAAGTGTCAAAGTGATTTCAGCAGCTTAGTGACCCAGCTATGCTGTTGATGTAACTACCACTAGGTGGCAGCAAATCGCACAGTCATTCATCTCCAAAGTCTCAAGCCAAGTAATGACTGAAAATATCAATATTGCTGTTACCCCTGAGATTACAGGGTGGAGAAAAAATGATGTCTGTCATTCTTTGTGGTATTTTGCAATGTAGAAAGACCATGAAAGTGCATTCCGAAATACATTTATAGTTAGGAAAAAAAACAAATGACGACAATAAATACTTATATTGCATGCGCCATAATCACTGAATTTGGGCTCTGAATTGATTTGTAGATTTCCCCTGTATATGTCAGACTGTTCTGCCATAAAACAATGAATGTTCCAGTTTAGGGTGGTGCCTGCAGCGAGCCCGTGGGTAGTATCTGTTCTGTGTGCTTCTTCCCAGCCGTAGATAACAATTTGCATTCTCATTCTGCACTCAAAGATTCATTTTGGACACACATGGCTGCAACAACAAGTGATTGCTTTAGTTGGGCTGGGGTACAAACTAGAGAAAAACTTTATTAGCATGTCCACCTTCTAAGAGCATTTTCCAAATGTCTTCACCCCCTGAAATAGAATGGGATTGGTATTTTTTTTTTAGAACTGCTATAGTTGGGGGTGAATATCTTTGGGATCTGGGGCTCGAGTAGGGTTTACAATCTGGTGCCAATTTATTAAAAGCCCCAAAAGACTATACAGATTCTACATGGACTGCTAAGCATTTGTCAGGAGAACTTGAACCTTTAATAACATAAATTTAGACTCTGAATCCTGTATTCATTTGAAGCTGTAGGCACTAGTAGACAGTGCATGCCGTATACTAATCATTAAACCTAAGACAGAAATTGTCACTAGATGGAATGTTTTTGAGATATAAGTTTGATCACAAAGGGTATGGCACAGGTTTGCATTAGACATAGTCTACCTGTCTCTAAGCGTATTAAAGGACACTCTCTGTACTTAAAACAGCATAAAAAAACATTATTAATACCCCTTGAAAAAACTGGGAACATTTCCTTTCAAATTTATTGACGTCCACCAATTTTTATCGATATGCCATTTTAGAGATATGAAAATGTATAATAATTTGACATTTAGAGCCATCCATAGTGCACAGAAATGAAACCGATATGAATGTCATATTTTTACTAAGGGACAAAAATGTTACTTATTTCCCTGACTGCCAGCAAGTTTACTGACGAATAGTAAATAAACCATGCATAGGACAGTAGCACACACATACGTGTGAAGCTGGGCATTTGAAGTGCTACTGTGATATGGTAACATTTTGAAAAATGTACCTGTAAAAAAGACAAGATGCCATTAAATTCTGAATCTAATGGTATTTTAGTGCTAATGGTATTTTCAGGAATATCAGACATGCCCATAGTTGTTTACTCTCCCAGAATGTCCAGGAGACTCCTAGAATATTGGGACACCACTCAGATTCCCGGAGGGTTAGGCTGACCTGCAGGACAGGGGAGGATCCAGAGGGGGGGGGGGGGGGGGTGGGGGGTGTTTAAAGCTCCCTTGTGCACACATTACAGAAATGTGCAACATGGTGGCTAAGTGGTTAGCACTTCTGCCTTACTGCACTGGGGTCATGAGTTCGATTCCCAACCATGGCCTTATCTGTGTGGTGTTTGTATGTTCTCCCTCTGTTTGCGTGAGTTTCCTCCGGTGCTCCAGTTTCCTCCCACACTCCAAAAACATACTGGTAGGTTAATTGGCTGCTAACAAATTGACCCTAGTGTGTGTGTGTCTGTGTGTGTGTGTCTGTGTGTGTGTGTGTGTGTGTGTGTGTTAGGGAATTTAGACTGTAAGCTCCAATGGGGCAGGGACTGATGTGAATGATTTCTCTGTACAGCGCTGCGGAATTAGTGGCGCTATATAAATAGAAACAGACGTAGTGAACCTCTAGATTATCAAGGATGAAATGGTCGAGTCTGATCTTTATACAATCTCGATAGACGTGTATATATTACAGCTACGGTACAGACGTCATTTTGTAATTCTTTGTAGACTCACCTTAGATTCTATAGTTACCAAACTTCCGGCCAACTAGGATAGAACATCGTTTCCTGGCTATTATGAGAAAACATGGTTTCCAGAAGCCAAAAAAAAGTATAAAATTGCTCCTAGCTTACCAAATATTTTATTTTGGAACAAAGTATACGCTGTAAATCTGTCACGGTTCCATCCTGACACTCATAAACTCTTAATGCAACTCCTGATGCACCGAGACATGACTTGTATCTTTTAAAAGGCTGTTAAAAGTTTATCAGCCTTTGCTCAGAGTGACAGTTAAGCCCTTTCTCTCTTTCCATCTCTCACTATCAGAATCCCCCTGATCTAATTCCCAGCGTGCAGGAGGTTGATTGAAGGAATGGCATTAAGTGTTGAAAGGAAAAAGCCATGGGTTATTGGCATAGAAAAGGCCAACTGGGGCTTCCTGAAGTCTGCAGCAAATTCACTGACCCAAAAACTTGGACTCTCAGTTACAAATCCCTTAATTGCTTAATGCTGACAAACGGCATTATGGGCTGTTACCAGTGATACATTGTCCTACATAACAAGTCACCAAAGCAGTTAATGTGAGAACAGGCAGCAGAGAGGTTATAAGCTCTTTGTTCCAGCGTGAAGTGCGGACTAAGTGTGTCCTTGTGGAGTTTTCAACCCTTCGTCAAAGAACAGCACATTCAATAAATTGTGTAGCAGCCCTCGCTGCGGGGATCGTGTGAGATTCCAGTCACCAGACAGCAAACTGCTGGGCAAAAACTTTCCATAAGTTCTGGAAAAAAAAAAAAAGTTGCAAAAAACATGTGGTTTTGCTACAAAGTGCAACGGTTTAGCATTAACGTCAACCTGTTGTCTACAGTCTCTCATTCCCAGGGAAAGCACCAGGTCTTAAAGATTTGTCCTTGGAACATTTTGTTCCTAGAAGTGTCATATTTTGATAATTGCGACCAACCGCACAATATAATATCTATTATCCTGTATGCTGAAGGCTATTCTCACTATATGAAAATGGAAAATAAATAATGGCGCTGGGGAGCAAGTGGTAAATCATCTAGAAATAAACCATAATAATGACATATACATAAAATATAAAATGTAAAATTCAGTTTAATGTGACGCAATCACTACATCAAACAAAATATCCCCAAGGGAAATGCATAAAAAGACTGGTGTAGAAGAGAAAAGACTCCTTAGAGACTTAAATGGAGGAACATTGGTAAAAATAAACTGATACCCTACTATATCTAATGTATAGTCACACAGATTTAACTGTATAGGGCTCAAAAAATCATAATGCCCAATCAGAAAAGTATTGGTAAACGTTTCCAATGAGTCAAATAGACCTCCAGAATCGATCAAATAATGAACCAACAGCGAGGAGTGTTCATGTATGGTGATAAATAGTCCTCCGTCCGGGCAACGCTGAACTTCAGAGAAAATTCTCACTCTCTGGATGTAGACCTTACCCACATCTATAGTAAGATAAAACTTCCGTGGGATGTAGATAATAAGTGCGGTGCAGTGAGAATACACGGACTTTGCCCGTTAGATGGTAAAATATATATAATAGTACTCACTGACAGTGAGTCCCCACTGACCAGCGGTCCCCAGAGGGCCTTCCCAGGGCCGGCGGTGAGACCACCCTTTAAAAATGGCCCCTACTTATGGGCCAGTGCTATATGCTTGACTCCCCACGGGCTAAAGTCTGCCAGCCAGGGGTATATGTTATGCTAAAAAACTATAGTGCTATGGATTTTTTTTTAGGGAGGGGGCCCCAAACCAGTATCTTGCTTAGGGCCCCATGAGGTCTAAATCCGGCTCTGCTCACTGTTCTTGCCGCGTCGTGTATTCAACAGGTCTCTGTACAGATCGTGTAGGTGCACCTACTAAATCAGTTGTCCGGAAACGGCTGCAGTAAACAACGTTCCTCCTCCTTTTTTTAGTTCCTTTCTCCGCAATGCATATAGGAGAGTCTAGATTCTCAGAAAGTATCCCGGATGACTGGTAGCTGACGCGTTTCGTCCCTAGGGCGGGACTTTTTCAAAGCTTACTCTGCAATACTTTGACCTGTCTTAAATAGGAACTGAGACAGTCAAGGTAATTAGGACCAGCATCGCATAATCACTAGCAAACTATCCATGTTCCAATATAAATTCGGAGTCATCTCCTCCAATGTATCATCACCTATTCAAAATTATAAAAATAAATTAACATATACATATGTATACAAATAACTCATATTCTTAACTTATCTCATATTAAAATAAATATAAGAATAAAAAAAGAAATAAAGTTAAACTAAATAATACAGCCAATCAGATGGCAGTTATTCAATAGGAGATACCTTCTAAAAATATAATAACATTGAGAACATACAGAATGGATACAAAATTAATAAACAATATATAATAAATAAAATATAAAAATAGACATGGTATACATGTAAATAAATATATATATATATATATATATATATATATATATATATATATATGTATATATGTGCATATGCACACATGCATACACAAATACCTATAAGCATGAGGACCTATATAAAGAGGAATTTGGGGAGGGGAGGGAAGACAAAAGCAAAGGACGGGGGTTGACAAGTTATGAAGAATATAACAATTGGCATAGATCCCACTCGGGATCCTATGCCCAGATCTATCTAACCCCAAATGTGGACAATATGTGCAGTGTAAAAAACAAAACAGAACTGAGGGGCTCAATAAATCATTCTAGGCTCTGGTAGTCTAAAGCTTCATTCAGTCCCTTAGGTTTAAGGGTTCCTAGTTTGAAGATCCAAGCTGATTCACTATATGAGAGATATGTATACGTGAAATGCCAAAATCTCCATTGAAAGATAACTCTAATTTCTGCCCCTGGTGAGGGGAGCTGCTGTAACTGAATATGGAGGGGCCTCGTGTTTACTTAATCATTTGTATCTTTGTTGTGCAAATTGCGCATGTCTCTATACAATAAAGGCTTACGCCTATGTCTGTATGTCACATCTTACACTTAATGGGCCTGATTCATTAAGGAAAGTAAAGCAAAACAAATTGAGTAACTTTGCACCTTGGCAAAACCATGTTACATTGGCGGGGGAGGTCAATTTAAAATGTGATGACAGATTTATAGTTGGGGAAGGACATGTCCTAAATCAACTTTAAATTTAAGTCTAAAAATAAAATATCAAGTATTTGTGTGCTACATGAAAAAGCAGCCGGTATTTAAGTTATGTGTAAAATAATAAACTAATATGCACCCCTTGTATTGTAGCATGGTTTAATCCAGGAGAAAATTTACAGACTAGGAATCAGGCGAATTGTATCAAGCTGCGAGTTTCCGGCGGGTTTGAAAGTGGAGATGTTTCCTATAGCAACCAATCAGATTCTACAACATCTCCACTTTTCAGACCCGCCGGAAACTCGCAGCCTGATACATTTACCCCCAGGGGC
Source organism: Mixophyes fleayi (assembly GCF_038048845.1). Lineage (NCBI taxonomy): Eukaryota > Metazoa > Chordata > Amphibia > Anura > Limnodynastidae > Mixophyes > Mixophyes fleayi. The sequence goes on along the minus strand of NC_134408.1, from coordinate 147,468,026 downwards.
TGGAAATAGCATGCAAACATACCCTGAGTAAAATAAGGGCGTGCTCTCGTAAATGTCATTGAGTCAGACTAGGATGCAGGCGCATATGCACCTGTCAGGTAGCGCATCGTTCGACCACTGATGCAAAGTGTGCGCTGATTGATGATGGTGATCTGCAGAATTAGACAGACGCCTCTTAGTCCCTGCTTTCTGATTGACTGGTTGCGCATTACCTTCTCCAACCAATGGTGCTTAATTCATTTATGTTGTGCCTGTATGATAGGCGTCAGTTCACATTTCTGAATTTTAAGATTTTCCATCATAGAGCCAAAGACAGGACGTGGTAAGGCGACAGGTGTGGGGGTGTTTGTAACTAATGACTATGTTATTGCTTAAGAGCTGACACTGAAGCACTCACAATAAGTAACTTATCTTTTCTTAAAGCTATACCCACCAAATAAATAACAACAAAAGGGACACCATTGGGGTTTTTGGGTACTGCAATTGGTGCATTTTAATGAAAATTTTGTAATAGTGTCACACAAAGTACACAAATCCAGCGTGACATAATATAAGTGTAGCGTTACTGCCTTGTACAAGCGCACGTGCGGCAAACAGTTTGATTCAATATACATGAGAAAAATATAAATATATTTTTGAAGTGCGGGAACAAGATATATGAATTATAGTTACAACATATACAAATAAGGAGTATTACGCCAATAATAAATTGAGGAGTCGTAAAAAGAACTCCTGTATTACTGCGTAGAGATATAATTTAAAGTTATTTAGAATTTGTAATAACTATCTCTTACCGACAGGAGAACTCAATGATATTTTTCCTAGGATGAACTCAATGATGAAAATTAATAAATAATTTGCTGTATCAGTAATACCAGCAGCGTGTACTGCAACGGTCTTTTATAGAGATTCTGAGAGGCTCTGATAAGAGACAAATTAAAATAAAAACATCAGACCTCAGATTTTTAGGGTATATTTTGCTTTGTTTGAGAGTCAATACAAACCTTTATACTTTCACTCACCTAAAACTTGAATACATTTGAACCTTTGTATCATTGAAGGAAAGTGCAAAAATATTAAATATAAAATGAATGATAGACCTTAGCTTATCAGACAACATATCTTCGCCCCTCATAAGAGTTTGAATCTCATTGATTATGTGAGCACATTTTCTTTCTTTTCACGTTACTCTTATCTTTATTTCTCCACCTTAAATCCAAGTAATGTAGAGTCGTGTACGCATACGAGGCCGGGGGCAAACGCAGGTTTTGTAGAGGGGGGTTTCCACACCACGCCACCAGTGGGCGTGACCAGCATGCATGGGGGCGTTGCTATAATTTTAGACAGTGCTTGGCTGCTCTCCAACTCTTCCTATCCCCATAATATACATGGGCAATGCTGCGTGCACTACTGTTAGGTGCACACAGCTCTCCCTTTTCAAGCAGAGCTGTGTGAAGCGGGAGCAGGGTCCAGCTACCTCAATTATACAGTGCCCTTGGAGGGGGATTTCCAGGCACTAGGAACCTCGCCCCCTTCAGTTTACCTATGGAGACCTCTGCAGACCTGGACAAATCTTGTGATACTTCTGACTTTTATGTCTGCGGTTTCAGCCCTAGAGTGTTTTCAGTGTCTGTTAATCAATTTGGCTTTGTTCAGAATAAAATTGAGTCTGGAGTCATCTGCGATCATACTGATGTGAGTGAATTCTCTGTACAGCCCTGCGGAATTAGTGGTGCTATTGAAATAAATAAATAGATGATCATGATGATACTTTGCTTTGTAATAGCAATTAAATCAGGAGAGCTCTGGCCAGCAAAATTCAAATCTCAAACCCCGACCCTAATCCTCCACCTCTGATTTCCATTGTTATTGATGTTATGTGTTATGACTGCCTTTGTTTTGTATCTGGCAGCAGTACCTATAATCCATCAGAGGTGCTGCTGTCCTGCTCCTGAACTCTGCAATATGCCTGAAGGTGTTAATCTCCTTGTCTGATGCTAATTAGAACTGCACCTGTTGCACTGCTTTAAGTATCTGCCTCTAGCTGTGCTCTGGACAGTTCATCCGTTTGTTCCTGACTGCTGCTAACATGCTCCTGTGCTATTTGATATATACCTGCTGGACTGAACTTCTGTGTATGACCCCTGCCTGTACCTTGGACCTTGCCTGCTTGCCTGAGACCCTGAATCATTTTCCTGTACCTTGGACCACGCTATTTTGCCTGTTGCCCTGACCTTTTGGACAGACTTCTGGACCTCACTAATTTGCTTGATCTCTGCCTGGCTATTTGCATTTGTTTGTCTGATCACTGCTTTATCCCTGGACTCTGTCTGCTTTCTTGGACAGCCTTGTGCCTTCTGGACTGGGGTAAAACTTATTATACTTGTTCCCGCGATTTTACTATACAGTCTCTTTTGGTACCTGTTATCCGTGGATTTGAGTTATCTTTGTTAATATATTTACCTTATTAAAGACACTTTGCCTTACACTACTGTTGTTCTACGTGAATGCACTGGGATTCATAACATCATGGATAACTTTATACTTTGGAGTAATGATGAATGTGCTGTATGTTGGGCCAGGAATGGGATATTTAAAGAAACTTAGAGACGTCTCTATAAACACACTCATATCGCTGCTTGTCTGTCGTGGGGACATAATTGACTTGAGGCCTCAGCACTTAGTTGAATTATTATCCTGTCTTTTGTAAGAAATTAATAGTTTTATTTGTTTTTTTCCTTCAAACTGGGTTGCTATTTACACCTTTCATGCAAACCTCTTAAACACAAATTTTTACTCAACACACTTTGTCAACACGTACAAAAAGATCAATGGCTGATGATCATCTTGCTGTATCAACTCCGGCTACCATGGATATAACTATTATATACAATGCACATGATGTAAACATTTCTAAGAAGAGTCTTTAACATTCCTCTAGCTCCAAAATAATGATCATCTATAATCACCCTCGCTAAAACCATTAACTTTACATTACGGTTTTGTGGAGTTTATAGGGTTCTCTATCTCGCTAATCACTGGCAGGAACAGAAGCACAGAGAGGGTTTGGGCCCTTTGCCCTGGACCCAGGTCTGACGAGATGGCGTCAGGAGGAAGAAGAGGATAGAATATACATTGTAAAGCGCTACGGAATTTGCTGGCGCTATATAAATAAATGTTGATGGTGATGTTGATGATGATTATTATTATTATTATTATTAATTTTTATTTATAAGGCGCCACAAGGTGTCCGCAGCGCCGTACAGGGACAAACAAATTACAATACAATGGGAGACAGCACAGTTCAGTAAACAGTAAGCACAGTAACTCAATAAGCTCAATGCACAGCTAGAGAAGGCGGGGAAGGGGGATGGAGGATCCGCAAATGACGGGGCCCAAGAAGGAGGGCGCGGAAGACCCCCAGGGGGGAGGAGGGAGCGAGAGTGGACGTGGGGTGGAGGACCCTCAAGGAGGAGGGCTAAGTAGCTGGAGAGCAGAGTTAGAAGTGGTGGAAACAGGAGGAGAGATGGCCCTGCTTAGAGGAGCGTACAATCTAAGGGATTGATGATGAAAGCCAGGACTGGTACATGGATGGATTGCAAAATGCCAAGTTGAAATCAGAAAGGATGTTCAGGACAGTCCAAGTCAGCTAGAAAATTAACCAGTAACTGAATCAAAACAGCAGACAGAGGTATCTGGAACGGTCCAGGTCAAAATCACAGGAAATAACCACAAGAATACGCTTGTAAGAGCCTAATATTCTAGCAGAGATCTGTGTAGAGAGTAGAGATGCTCAGGCTCGGTTCCCCGAGAACCGAACACACAACCGAACTTAGCAGATCTCCCCCCAGCCACCAACTCCTCTCCTTCCGCCCCACCTCGGGTGAGGAAGTCCACTCTCTCATTTCTTCTTCCCCCCCTTCTACCTGCCCCCAGGACCCCATCCCTTCTCACCTTCTTTGTTCCCTTTCCTCCTCACCTGCTCCCACCTCGCTCACCTCTTTAATCTGTCCCTCTCCACCGGCATCTTCCCCTCCGCCTTTAAACATGCTCTCGTCTCACCCATTCTCAAGAAACCCAACCTTGACCCCACCTCACTCTCTAATTACCGCCCCATATCCCTTCTCCCATTTGCCTCCAAAATACTCGAGAGACTTGTCTGCAACCGTCTCTCCACCTACCTCTCTGAACACTCCCTCCTTGACCCTCTCCAATCAGGCTTCCGCCCCCTCCATTCCACTGAAACTGCCCTGGCTCAAGTTACGAACGATCTCCTCTCGGCTAAAGCCCTGGGCCACTACTCCCTCCTGATTCTCCTCGACCTCCCAGCGGCCTTTGACACCGTTGACCACCCCCTCCTGCTTCACACCCTTCAGTCCATTGGCCTCTCCGGTACTGTCCTCTCCTGGTCCACTTATTACCTTGCCGACCGTTCCTTCTCTGTTTCCACCTCTGATTTTCTCTCCCCTTCTTCATCCCTTCCAGTCGGGGTCCCTCAGGGCTCTGTCCTTGGACCCTTACTATTCTCACTATACACCTCTTCTCTGGGTGCACTCATCAGCTCCTTCGGCCTCAAGTACCACCTTTATGCTGATGACACTCAACTCTACCTTTCCTCTCCTGATCTCTCTCCCTCCCTTCTCTCCAGGGTATCCGCATGCCTCTCTGCCATCTCCTCCTGGATGTCCTCTAGATTTCTTAAACTCAATCTTGCTAAAACTGAACTCATTGTCTTTCCTCCCTCTCGTACCTCCTTCCCCTTTGACCTCTCTATCACTGTTGACAACTCATCTATCTCCCCTGTTCCCCAACTCCGCTGCCTAGGTGTCATCCTCGACTCCTCTCTCTCCTTTGCCCCTCACATTCACTCTCTCGCCAAATCCTGCCGTTTCCAGCTTCTCAACATTACCCGCATTCGGCCCTTCCTCTCCCAGGATGCTACCAAATCTCTCGTCCACTCTCTGATTATCTCCCAATTGGACTACTGCAACCTTCTCCTTATCGGCCTCCCCCTCTCTAATCTCGCTCCCCTTTGATCTGTACTTAATGCCGCTGCTAGGCTTATTTTCCTCTCTCGCCGTTCCACCTCTGTCTCCCCATTCTACCAAGCCCTTCACTGGCTCCCCTTCCCCTACAGAATCCCTTTCAAGCTCCTCACTCTGACTTACAAGGCCCTCGCCAACTCCACTGCTCCCTACATCTCTAACCTTATCTCTATTCACACTCCCTCCCGCCCACTGCGATCGTCCAATGATCGTCGCCACTCTTCCCCTCTGATTACCTCCTCTCACGCACGTATCCAAGACTTCTCCCACACCGCTCCCGTCCATTGGAACAAGCTCCCCCGCTCCATCAGAACTTCTCCTAATCTGTCCTCTTTCAAACGAACATTAAAAACCCACCTTTTCCTTAAAGCCTTCCAGTCTCATGCCTAAACTCTCACCGGTCGGCTACCTCTCTTTCTCATCCCTTCTCCCCCTTCCTCGACTCCGTCGCCATTTTTCCCGTCTCTCCATCTCATCCATGTGTCTGTCTGTCTTCCCCTCCCTTTAGATTGTTCACTCCTTTGAGCAGGGCTCTCCTACCTCCTGTTTCCATCACTTTTAACTGCGCTCTCCAGCTACTCTGCTCATCTCCTCTCGGTCCCTCTGCCCTCTGTCTCCTCTCGCTTCTCTCCACTCCCCTCAGTGACTCTCAACCTGTCATCCATGCCCACCCTCTTGGGCCATAGTTACCTGCCTATACTCACTTTTCCCCTCCCTCTCTCTCTTTCATGCTGTGCCTGAGCCCCCAGAGTTATAGTGCTTACTGTTACTTGTACTGTGCTGTTTCACCTTGTACTGTGCCATTGTTTGTCCTTGTACGGCGCTACGGATACTTTGTGGCGCCCTATAAATAAAAATTAATAATAATAATAATAATAATAATAATCTGAGTACCGAGCCGACTTAAGAAAAAAAAGTAACCGCTCAGGTTTTGACCCGCTGGCGTGACCGTTTTTAGCTAATGCCATGTAAAAAATTATGCAATTCAATTTAAAAACAAGTAAGGCAGCCCCCGCGCGTTAATCATTTGTGCTTGCAAATTTTTATGTAAGTGAAGGGGAGGGTTTAACGCGGTCAACTGTAATAGAAATAAATGCATTGGTATATATTTGTATTGCATTACCCAACCTTCTATTTTATAATATCTACATAGCAGTACTTTATTTACTATATCTTTTTTTTTTACTTTATTTATACTATACAATAATCTATACCAGTGTTTTAACACCCTAGTCCTCAAGTACCCTGGACAGTGCAGGTTTTCCAGGTGACCAGTGATATAATTATACCACCTGTGGATCTGTTACATTGTATCAGTCAGTAATGAATACACCTGTGCTCCAGCAAGGAGATCTGAAAATCCTGCATTGTTAGGGGTACTTGAGGACTAGGGTTGGGAAACAATGATCTATACCATGAAAAAAAACATTAGTACATAGTACATACATACATGCATAAATATATTAATTAGTGATTATTGTGTTTATTAATTTTATGATTTATTTTTTTTACATCCTTTTTGTAAAAAATAATCACCTTTTCCATGTTATAAATTACTGAGAAACATAATTTTTCTTTTTTTTTACATTATTATATGATTTCAATAGTTTTCTTATGTTAATTTTTTGCACAGCCATGAGAGGTAAAACTGGAGATTTGACAGTTTACCGCGCCACGTTAAAAAAAAATTGAATAGCTTTTAACGCTTCTCCCTTCCTCCCTATTCTTTCAATGGATCATATACTTGTCCGCGATAGGACAGTTTGAGCAAAAAAAAAAGTGCGTTAAAAATTAATTGAATATCGTGTAAAGTTAACCCGCTCCAAAATGAGTGAAAAACGCATTAAAATGACTTAAGACGGTGTTAAAAAAAAGATTTCTTTTAAAGAGAGGTCTGCACTCCAGACATCCAGACACCTGCCAATGTGTCAGTCAATGTCCGCGTGTTGCTGGCGTGTAATTGGAAATCACCCTGGTAAAAATATGCTCTACAGATTGTCACTTTGTTATTCACATTTATACAATGAACATAGTTGCAACATTTCAACAACAGTGGATGAGGAATGTATATATTCCGCATCAAACAAAGAAAAGCTTGTCCTTTCGATTGGAGACAAAAAATTTAAATAAAACTGTTCACTATTAATAATCTAATGCCTTTTGTCATTTATCTTAAGTTAGATCCAAACAGCAAATTGGAGACATCCATCATCTACAATCTGTGGCCAGATGCTTAATATAACTTCCAACTTTGCCCAAAATTGTCTGTTTTTTTTGGTTTCATTAAAGCCTTACCAGAGTTCTTACTTTAATGTGGGATATCCGCTCATTAGGAAATTAAATGAAAAGCATTCCTGTCTCTTTCCCGTTTGATTGAGGGACATTCCACACATTTAACCCATTAAAACAGGAAGTTTTCCATTTCAAATATCTTTCTTTTCAGCTGCGCAGGGAATGGTGGACGTAATTCTTAATCGTCATCATCATCATTTATTTGTAAGGTGCAAAATACAATTGCTTATAAAAGAGGACAAGTGCAGGTGAGTCTGACGCAAGCGGTGTAGACCTGAGACAAAGGACAGAGGGCGCTCTGCTCGTCCGAGCTGACAGTGCAGAGGGAGAGGGCAACTTTGCGACAACAGCAGCTAGTGGGACACAGAGTGGACCGGCGGCTGGATGGTAGGATGTGCAGAGGGAAGGATTAGCTATAGTCATGAGGAGGGTATTGAGAGAGCACTTGAAAGATTATTAAAGGGCGAGTGAGAGTCTGGTGGGGTACAGAGAGTTCCATAAGTGGGGAGCAGCACGGGAGAAGTCTTGGGAATATGAGGTAGTTACCATCGGGCGCCATCCCACGATCACTGCGGGACAGCCGCCTGTGCTGTCTCCTCGTGCGTCTGGTTGCCAACCAAACGCGTCACTTCCGGCTACCCAGCCCCGCTGTCCACACACGCGCATCCCATTGCTAGGCAACGGGAGGCTACTCTTTGTTCTCAGCGGCGGCTGATAACAGCGCCGCCGACCTCCAGCTCCCCAATAACTGTTTAATAACTGTGCAGTGATGATTTTCTGTGACTGTAATTAATTAGAGATGCTCACTGATCCCCGTGTACTGGTTTTGGTTTTGGATCTGGATTAGCTTCGCGTTTTGGTTTTGGTAAAACCGCCCTCGTGTGTTTTGGTTTTAGTTTTGGTTTGGGATGTTTTAGAAAAAATACACTTTCGGACAAATACTGCAGCGACCTGGCTGGATGGTAAGCGACAGAGCAATGACACAAACACACGGCAGTTCCTAGCACATCTAGAACACATTGGCACACAGCAGTGGCAGAAGAGAAAAATGGTGCAAGATGGAATTTCCCTCCCACCCACCGTTATGTTGGATCTTAAAAAGGAATCCAGAAATCGTGAGATCCGAGATCCGATGACGTAACAATGACATTTTGCCTCGTTTTCAATTCCGAGGGCGCGCAAAAGTACTGAGCCAGCTCGGTACTCGGAAACCCCTAAGTTCGGGTGTGTTCTAATTCTCGAAGAACCGAGCCTGAGCATCTCTATGATTGATATTTTTATAATTGTTTGCACCCTTCTGACCTATCTAGTGCCAACTACTGGCCCTTGTACTTTTCATTATATCATACCATCGCTGGCGTCCTTGGCTTGGGATCTCAGTGATTCTAATAGGGGAATCCCGAGGAGCAATGGATTTTTATTTTAAAGGAATCCTTTAAAAGATATTGACCTGATAAAGGTTTTCAAATATCTTGTGTTCTAGCGTGTTCCTGAAACGTTTATGAATGTATAGGAAGCGCATTACATTGTAGTTTTAGAGATCTTTTAAATGAGCGTGTCAATAATTAAATCTTTCCTTTTTGTTTATAAATGTATCCCCAATTAGCACCGTGCTTCCTCCTCGGCTGGTTTTGCAGCCCTTGTTTCCAGTGCAGAGAGACACGCTGAATCTCCTTAAAATAGCTCCGAGTTACTTGCATTATTTATTTAAATAAGGAGAGCAAATTCTTACATAAACGCGGAGGCTAAAAAAAGGTCTTTACACAAACAGCTGCAGCTTGAAGCGATTTCTGCAATATGTAAACCAGGCATTCATTTAATCTCTTCAGTTTTGACCACAAACCGGATTTATCTCTGAAAGTCCAAATCAAGAGGAGTTTGACATACATCTGCGCTCTAAACACTTGAGCAATTCTCGGGTAAACACGACAGGACAGAAAGCTGTCATTGCCAAATTGCGTTAACCCTTTCTTCACTCGCCGCCGAAGCAGTTTTTCTCAGGACTAGTCAGACGATTTTCCAGCTGCTAGCGGTTACTATTATTAGTACTGACTTTTATTTATAAAGCGACAACATACTGCTTAGCACTGTACATCAAGGGGATCAGAAGATATAGACGAAAAAAAAGCAGCTGGAAAAGTGTTTCTGAGAGACGAAGGTCTTATTCCTGAGCGTCAGCTCACCCTTGCAGATCATCATCACCATTTATTTATATAGCGCAGCTGATTCCGCAGCGCTGTACAGAGAACTCATTCACATCAGTCCCTGCCCCATTGGAGTTTACAGTCTAAATTCCCTAATATAGACACACACTCACACACACAGATAGAGAGACTAGGGTCAATTCTGATAGCAGACAATTAACCTACTAGTGTGTTTTTGGAGTGTGGGAGGAAACCGGAGCACCTGGAGGAAACCCACGCAAACACGGGGAGAACATTCAAACTCCACACAGATAAGGCCATGGCTGGGAATTGAACTCAAATTAAACTTTTTTGTGTTTCAAAATAAATAAATAAATAATCAGTGTTATATATAATATATAACTTACACAATACATTCTTTTTTTAATTAAATAAACTTTCTTTTTCTTTTTTTTTCTAAATAAAGAAAAAATATATTTAACAGTAATGCGTTTAAAAACTGTTTATTCCAAGAATAAAGTTCGGTAATGTGAGGATGGCATTACCTGAGTAGGCATCTTGGTGATGCCAAAACAAATAGACTCTCACGTGCTTTTGCTTTCGTCAGCAATACTTAGCGCTTTGATAAGTCAGACGAAGCTAACACAAGTCCTATCACTGTCAAAAACAGTCATTTTTCGGGCGATTTCCTTTGATTTTCACCCTTTGATAATTATCCCCCTGTGGCCTTTAAATAGCGGTTGTGTTTCAATAGATTATCTAGAGAGGCTAAAACGGGTGATTTGGTTGTCTCCGATCACAGTTCATAGAGTAAGAATTACATCTTTGGCTTCTGGTTCCATGAGATAATGTTTGATGTTGTTGATTTTTATGTGCATGCAAATCCAGCACTTTGTGTTTTAAGAAGACTCAAATTATTGAAATGTCTTAAAATCTTGGTGGATTTGTTTTATTGATAGTTTCTCATTTGGTAAATGTAAGAAATAGCACCAAGAAAACTTGTCCTTGGTTACCCCAATTTTGACAAGTAATGACATCCGGGATCCAGACTGTCTTTCAAACTTAAGCAAAGTTCAGTTCAAGTTCCTGGCTCGTACCTTGTGAAAGCATCTCACATCTTCTGAAAGGCCTCTGGCTGATTCAGCTTGTCCGGAAAGCAGAAACCAGGGCTTCAAAATGGCATCTCTATGAAAAACCATTAATGCAAAATATCTTGTTCATTTTTAATCTCTGGGGTCGTCTTGCTTGGCATGACTTCTGCTTTTTCTAAAGACTTTTAGGAGGTGTTTGTGTCTTTTTTTGTATGTATAATTGCTTTGAACCCTGTAATATTTCCAAATATTAGCTGAAGACTGTTATTACTCTAGAAAAGAGAGTAGATCATTAAATATTTTTTCATATTACCATTGCAATTAGCATATATCAACTTAAAGGGTGATGAATGGTCCCTAATCCGAACGTTGAACCAATTAGTGAAAGCGGAGGAAAACAAGTTTATATTTCTAAATTTCCGAGAAGTTTATATGCTTTGTCCAAAAATGCTGAAATGGAAATGCAAGCAGCCTATATCGTATCGCTGCTAAAAACATAACCAAAAGAGGCTTTTTGGGTTTTTTTAAATAATATTTTTGGTAAGTTCGAAGATATATTTTTTTATTTGATCTTTCAGGACAGGTAGGGCTTTTCGTTTTGTGCCATAATCAAGTAAATATATTTTTAATTAATGGTCATTATCTGGGGGGAAAGAATGGTAGCATCTTTCTTTAGCGCTTTCACAAACTGATTTAAATCCATTAAATAACCTAATTTTTTTATTCTGCAACTAGTAATATTTGCATGTTAACAAAATCACTGTACTTTATTTGAGGTTTACTGTGTATTAGCGATATAATAAAATTAATATTGTACTGTATGAGGCTTTCTTTAAGTATGGGTAGCGTTACCTAGGTTTAACACTGTTATACAGATAGGAACTGTGATTTTTCTTTTCCTTATTGTCTGTAAAACTTTCAATAAAAATATTTGAATTTTACAAAAAATAATTTGTGAAACATGCCTGTGTTTCTGCCATTATAATAATAATATAAAATAATAATAATAATAATAATAATTATCCCTCATCTTTTAAGATTTTTTTTAATTTTAGTATTTTTTTTAAAACTTTTTTTTTTATACATCTTTTATTTAGGTTCCCAATTGTAAAGCGCTACGGAATTTGCTGGCGCTATATAAATAAATGTTGATGATGAGGCTGATGATGATGGGTTATAAACATCCCAGCGTATGTTAGAGCATGTAGAGACATTCTCTACCACTAGGGGCAGTGTGGCAGAGATCAAATGGTTCTCACTAGACCCGGATCATCTCTTATGTAGGACCACACCCTTCATTTATTTAGGATTTATCTTTTCTCCTAAAATACTGCTTTGTTTAGACTCATTTTTTGTCTTAAATTAATCATGAAATGGCGGCGAATTTTGTTGATTGTCTTACATGTGTCACTTTTGTGTTTTTGAATGTTTTCACTATAGCCGTCAAAGTGAGCCCAGAAATGTTCTTTACCAACAAATTACAGCTGGAAGGTGCAAAACATTTCATTTCATTAAAAGTTCAAGGTGAGAACGGTGATGGAAACTGTCCTTTTGCAGAAAAAAATGGCTGTGTCCCCCCACAACAAAGCCAGGAACACACCCTAAATATGCATTATCCACCTTTTTATCTTGGTCAAATTATCTCATCCTACAAAGCAAAATTTTGTTGGTGCGCTGAGTGCAAAAGCTGGAGATGTCAGAAACATTTTAATTGGTTTGAAATGCAATCAATTTTCACTGCTTCGATGGCCACAAACATAATTACAATGTATCCATTTAAGCTCAAACATGGAGCAAACAAAATTTAGCTTGACTTTTATTTAATTGATTTAAATTTCAAGCCGGTTCAAGCATCTCAGTGTCTAATCCACAGTCAGCAATGAACACCCTGCCTTATCCGCCCAACTTCTCCCAAGGGGCATTGCAGACTTTGCCCCACAGCATATGATGCTATCTTGTCCTGTGCATTCCGGTGAACCGGTGCAATTGTACAAATGTAGGTGATGTCACAAATTAACATTTGCGCTTTGGTTTTGCATTTTTTAACTTTCCTTCTCAAACCTAAATGTCACATTTAATTCATGTCACAGATATTGTTTAGCATCTTAGAATATTTTCTGTTCCATCCACACTTTTCAGGTGACGCTAAATATGTGATATTGGCTGCCATGTGTTTACATTGGTGAGGTGTTTCCCCGTGGCATGGATTGTATAGTGTTGGATTTAGTAATTGCTGTTCCCTTTGGTGTCTGTTACTTTTCAGGCATTAGACCTGATTCATTAATCCACACAAAACGAGCTTATTGTGAATTATTTTTTTTAAAATGCACATAAACCGGTCATACGCACGTCCATATTCAACAAGGAGCGGATCTGAAGATTCGTCTGTTGACTAATACGGGTCTAGGTCCACTCTGCTCTAACAGACACTGCAGGATACATCCAATACATATGTGGAATATAAAGTCTCAAAAGATAAATAAATTATATATCTATATATATTGTAGCAAGAGGGCGCTTCTTGTGAAACTGGCACCCTGCAGACATCAGAACACCAACAACTTCTTGTTGTAAATCAAACATAGATTTATTGATTGCATCAAAATAGATGGGAACGCTTCTTGTCAGAATGGAACCAGCAAGCAATACTCTTTATAGTTCAGCTCTCAACAAGTGCACAATTCAGGATTAAATACACAAATCTCCTCCCTTTGGTCTAATTACTTCATTATATCACCTGTCTGTGTACAGGCTGGGAGTCTGACTCTGCAAGGATCTAACCCTGTATGCAGCCATTCTCAGAAGATTCCCAATGACCTCAACTGCCCCAATGCAGGAAAGATGTGGCAAAAAGGCCTCTTTAGCTGGAGTAAAGACAGTTTGTACTAGCAGCAATTACTCTTGATTTTCTGTTGCAACTTTCAAATATCAAACTTTACATACAACCTGTACTTTCCAGTGGCAATTAGAAAAACAAACAGATGCTTTAGCCTCTCAGGCAAAACAGCCACAACCTTGCACAGGTTTATGGGACCACACCCATCACATAGTTCAGAGAACAAGCAAGGTGTGGCACTATAATGCCCAGCAAAACAACAGATCCTGCCCAGTTCCAGTAACATTGCTCATATATGTCTCTCCACAGAAAAACATATTTGCTTTGTCAGCAATCCAGCAATCTCTGTAATTGACAGCTTAATACACAGATTGGTGTGTGACAGCGACATTCAATGCTTTCCAATCACCACCTCTTGCCTCTGGAGGTTGGGTGGACAGCTGTGTGCTGGATTGCCCTTGGCGATTCCACAATGACACCACTTGTCAGGATGAAACCAGCAAGCAATACTCTTTGCTTACATCTCCTGGTGACCCTAATGCTAACTAAACATAGTTCAGCTCTCTCTTAACTGGCCAACTAGTTCAGCATCAGTTGCCCCTAACAAGTGCACAATTCAGGATTAAATACACAAGTCTCCATCCTTTGGTCTAATTACTTCTTTATACCACCTGTCTGCGTGCAGGCTGGGAGTCTGACTCTGCAAGGATCTAACCCTGTATGCAGCCATTCTCAGATGATTCCCAGTGACCTCAACTTCCCCTATGCAGGAAAGGTGTGGCAAATGGGCCTCTTTACCACAATATCTATCTATCTATATATGCATATATATTATATATATGTCAACTGTTAATAATATGGTTGAAAAATGACAAGACATTAACCTCCACCCCCCCTAAAAAACATTTATTGGATGTTCTGAATGTCTACTGTACATAAAATGCATTTGCTCTTGATTGCAAACACACATTATAGCATGCAAACACAGCCGTCATCATTAGTAGTCTGTACTTACACTAGACCTGGAGCAAGTGATATGACAAAAAATCACGTAAATGTGATGCCCAAAGATTGAATCAGACGCTGCTGCTGCGTGCGCTCCAGCTTTGCACGCCCTTACCGTACACTGACTATGTGCATACGCCCCCTCTCCTCCCCGTTCCATCCCTGAAATCTTAGGCTGTAGTAAGGGTCCTTTGCCCTTCAAGATGAATTGGATGTTGATGCGTTCACTGGCGCGGTTCTGAGCATGCGCAGAACAATTTTACGCAAAATACGGCGTTTACTCAATGAATCAGTCTTTTTATGCCTAAACTAACACGAAGACTATTGAATTCTGAAAGAAAAACAAGCAAAGAAGAATTCAATCAGAACCACAATTTATAAACTGGAACTAGCAAAACTAACAAATTGGAATATCTTGAAAACTAATAAAACCACCGATGTAAAAATCAGCAACAAACGGGTCCCCCAAGGAAAACAACCACAGTGGATGATAGAGCAATTTTCAGGGCTGTGAAGAACAAACTGAAACAACTGGGATTAAAAACTTACTAGGCAGTCGTGAACGTATCCCAATCTACTATTTATTTATATAGCGCCAATCACATTGAACTTCGCCGTACAGAGAATGTGCAATCACTCACAACAGTCCGTGCGCCATTTCAGATTACTGTCTAATGTCCCTGACACACACACAGCAGCACAGGTGAGAACATTCAGACTCCACACATATAAGGTCAGAATTGAACCCATTACTCCAATGCTGTGAGGCAGCAATGCTAACCACTTTGCTGCCCATGGAAGAGTTAAACAGCAATAAAAAAGCCTCCAACCCTATTCATAGAGGTCCCAGTATTAAATTATAACAGACAGGGCTGCTCAGTCTCCCTGCTAGTGTGATTAATATTAAAGGCATATCAGTAGAATCAGTTCCCCAATGATTATGCTTCGCATGAGAAAAGGAGGAATTTTAGTATAGCACAAATATATAAATAGCTGTTGTTGCTGCTGATGAAACGATTCCAACCCTTAACTTTTAGCACCCATTGCAAAAAAAAAAAGAAAGTTTTGCACCCGTATACACATCGTTATACAAAGTATAGAGCAGGTGCAAAAAGTCCTATTTAGTTCATTGCAAGCGTTACTTTAACTTGAGTGCATTTATCAGTTATTACCTGAATTTACAAATGTGTTTGAATCCCGCTGTAATTCATAATTAAGGTGTTCAGTCAAGTCCATAAATATTGGGACATCGACACAATTCTCATATTTTGGGCTGGATTGTTTGGTTTGTCCCATTACGTTTGGTCCCTTAAAAAGTGTGAGGCACATATAGAAACCGTTGTAATTCCTACACCGTTCACCTGATTTGGATGTAAATACTTTCAAATTAAAGCTGAAAGTCTGCAGTTAAAACACATATTGTTAGTTTAATTTCAAATCCATTGTGGTGGTGTATAGAGCCCATAATATGAGCATTGTGTCGATGTCCCAATATTTATGGACTTGACTGTATGTTATAGAAAAAAAAATACTTCCCTGATTACAATTAATAAAAAATCCTGATTTCAGTGCTCTGACTAACAGATTTAAAGCACAGTCCATAACAGCAATGTCCAATTAGAAATTATTGTCAGCTTCTTATTTCCAATATTCCACAACCCCCGGTGGACAACTCTAGAAACAAGGAAAATTAATAGTGTAGTATATCAGACACCGTTAGCTATAGACTGATAGAAAACATTGTAGATTATTCAGAAGAATATTATGCTTATCCGTAGGGGACGTCTTTAAAGCCGATTTTTCTTTGTTGAATCAAATGTAACCAGGTATCGGTGTCTTGTACTACAAATAAACACAGACCGAAAAAACGTCCGCACTTGTGTAGAATCTTAATAAATAATATTTATTCTGAAATGCCAATTAAAAACACTAGGTAAAAAAAATGGGTACAAAAAAAATCAAAGGCTTATCTGTGCAGGAGGCGAATCAGGGTCCAATTTGGAGATCTCATGTCCAGGACAATAATAAAAATATTTCATGGGCGCAAAGCTTTCCTGTCTCAACAGACAACCAGCGATATCACAATAAAACTGTGAGCGCGCCCACCCTACGCGTTTCATTCCTGGAACCTAGTTAATGGTCCCTGATTCAATCAACATTTTGACTCACCGTCTTGTTTCACAGACCACTATGATCCACGTGGAATTCAGCCACAAGTTGACCAGCACAAGGCTCTGTGTCCCACCCATCCCCCCCCCCCATCTCAAAAAATACTATCCCGGACTCAGGCCCTTTCTGACCACTGTGAACTCTGGGGGCCTGAGTATTGAAAAAGATTGGGACTCATGAAGGTTCAAAAAATAAAATATTGTTAAGCTATTGTTTCATGTTGTTTTGGATGCTAAAAACTGTTTAAATCAACAGTCTCGAGCAGTTGCTTTCTGTCCTTTTATGAACTGTGTAAACCTACAAAAAGACTGACGCACTCACAAGTGTAATGCTGTATGCTACCTTGAAATCAAGTCGTTGGACTCAGTGGTGTTAAAGGTTCTGGCACCTGCTGAGGATGATAAACATTCTTGCACTAAGCTCTTAGTGTTTTGGGCCAAATGTTATACTCCATAAAATATTAATCATTTCTAATTTAATTAGACATTTCTGGAGTACGGCTTGATTGCCATGTGGGTCAGAAATAAGTTGAACTTATTTTTCCCAAGGTGTTTTTTCTTCTTTCTCCTTTCCAGGAAATAAGTTTCTCAAAGAAAAACATGTCAACGAGTTGAGTTTTTTTTTAGTTGTTAAAATTATTTTTTCTCTGAGGATTTAAACCACAATTCAAACTAAAGTTTATTCTGTTAAGCATAAGTCATTTTTACTTTAACAATGGCAGTGCTGTGTTGAGCGTGATATTGATTATGAAGTAAATAATGGATAATTTACTTGCTATTTCCAAAGGTTATAGGAAACGCAAGCTTAAAGTGTGTCTGTTGCCTATATGTAGTGGAGAAGATGAACCAATAGAATGTAGCCAATCAATTTGCAAGGAGATACAAGGTAGCCATTCTTCAGGCTGAATTAATATTGATGAGACGGAAGAAAATGCAGAGTAGAATAGTGTCTTCAATATATTATCACTGGAACATGTTACTAACATAAGTGGAAAGTATTTAGGTACTGATTAAAATTTTGCACATTTTACAGGCAGAATTAATATCCTATCATCGACCCAGCTCTATTTATAAACTATAAATGTCACAAAATGCAAATTCACAAACACTGTGCAGAATTGCAAAGAAAAATACTCGAAGATTAAACTTGGCGTCTTTATGAAACAACGCGTTTCACTGGAAAGCTCAATTTGTGTCAAATTTTGCATTCACTCATCTCTTATACTTTTAGTGCTTTAGGTTGATAAATACGTTTGAACCTATTGTTTGTAGTGTTCAACAATGGATCATGTTTGTCATTGGTAATCTTGAGGCAAAGGGATGAAGAAGAGATTTATTTCAAAATGTTTGGTGTCAGTTAGTTCATTAATTAATAAAATGCAAATTGTGGATTATAATGATTCCACTTTTTCCCCCTCTTGACATTGGTCTCTGGACAGCTAGAATTTCTCCATCATCTGAATGTCTCAACTCCTCATGATTCTCATTGAGCACCAATCATTATACTACCTTCTACAATCTTCCTACCTCGGCATCGTCCCACACTCTTCCACCTTCTCCAATCCCTTGACTTCGTTCATCACTATTCTACCTTCTCAAATTCCTTGACTTTGGCTTCGTCCATCACTTATTCTGTTAAGCATAAGTCATTTTTACTTTAACAATGGCAGTGCTGTGTTGAGCGTGATATTGATTATGAAGTAAATAATGGATAATTTACTTGCTATTTCCAAAGGTTATAGGAAACGCAAGCTTAAAGTGTGTCTGTTGCCTATATGTAGTGGAGAAGATGAACCAATAGAATGTAGCCAATCAATTTGCAAGGAGATACAAGGTAGCCATTCTTCAGGCTGAATTAATATTGATGAGACGGAAGAAAATGCAGAGTAGAATAGTGTCTTCAATATATTATCACTGGAACATGTTACTAACATAAGTGGAAAGTATTTAGGTACTGATTAAAATTTTGCACATTTTACAGGCAGAATTAATATCCTATCATCGACCCAGCTCTATTTATAAACTATAAATGTCACAAAATGCAAATTCACAAACACTGTGCAGAATTGCAAAGAAAAATACTCGAAGATTAAACTTGGCGTCTTTATGAAACAACGCGTTTCACTGGAAAGCTCAATTTGTGTCAAATTTTGCATTCACTCATCTCTTATACTTTTAGTGCTTTAGGTTGATAAATACGTTTGAACCTATTGTTTGTAGTGTTCAACAATGGATCATGTTTGTCATTGGTAATCTTGAGGCAAAGGGATGAAGAAGAGATTTATTTCAAAATGTTTGGTGTCAGTTAGTTCATTAATTAATAAAATGCAAATTGTGGATTATAATGATTCCACTTTTTCCCCCTCTTGACATTGGTCTCTGGACAGCTAGAATTTCTCCATCATCTGAATGTCTCAACTCCTCATGATTCTCATTGAGCACCAATCATTATACTACCTTCTACAATCTTCCTACCTCGGCATCGTCCCACACTCTTCCACCTTCTCCAATCCCTTGACTTCGTTCATCACTATTCTACCTTCTCAAATTCCTTGACTTTGGCTTCGTCCATCACTTATTCTGTTAAGCATAAGTCATTTTTACTTTAACAATGGCAGTGCTGTGTTGAGCGTGATATTGATTATGAAGTAAATAATGGATAATTTACTTGCTATTTCCAAAGGTTATAGGAAACGCAAGCTTAAAGTGTGTCTGTTGCCTATATGTAGTGGAGAAGATGAACCAATAGAATGTAGCCAATCAATTTGCAAGGAGATACAAGGTAGCCATTCTTCAGGCTGAATTAATATTGATGAGACGGAAGAAAATGCAGAGTAGAATAGTGTCTTCAATATATTATCACTGGAACATGTTACTAACATAAGTGGAAAGTATTTAGGTACTGATTAAAATTTTGCACATTTTACAGGCAGAATTAATATCCTATCATCGACCCAGCTCTATTTATAAACTATAAATGTCACAAAATGCAAATTCACAAACACTGTGCAGAATTGCAAAGAAAAATACTCGAAGATTAAACTTGGCGTCTTTATGAAACAACGCGTTTCACTGGAAAGCTCAATTTGTGTCAAATTTTGCATTCACTCATCTCTTATACTTTTAGTGCTTTAGGTTGATAAATACGTTTGAACCTATTGTTTGTAGTGTTCAACAATGGATCATGTTTGTCATTGGTAATCTTGAGGCAAAAGGGATGAAGAAGAGATTTATTTCAAAATGTTTGGTGTCAGTTAGTTCATTAATTAATAAAATGCAAATTGTGGATTATAATGATTCCACTTTTTCCCCCTCTTGACATTGGTCTCTGGACAGCTAGAATTTCTCCATCATCTGAATGTCTCAACTCCTCATGATTCTCATTGAGCACCAATCACTATTCTACCTTCTACAATCTTCCTACCTCGGCATCGTCCCACACTCTTCCACCTTCTCCAATCCCTTGACTTCGTTCATCACTATTCTACCTTCTCAAATTCCTTGACTTTGGCTTCGTCCATCACTATTCTACCTTCTCCAATCCTTTGGCCTTGGCTTCGTCCCCCACTATTCCACTGTCTCCAATCCCTTGACATTGACTACGTCCAATACTACTCAACCTTCTCCAATCCTTCGACTTTGGCTTCATCCCCCACTATTATACCTTCTACAATCGCTTGAATTTAGCTTTGTCCATCACTATTCTACCTTCTGCAATCCTTTTACTTCAGCTTCTACCTCACTACCAGTCCACTTAGAATTAAATGGCTTGGCCGGACATGGCGTGTCTGTGAAAGCTACCCCTGCCATATAGTTCTTTCCTGGGAGCTGCCAGCACCGTAACAATAACTGATCCAGAAACTTTGCTCCGCAATGACCTCCAGCATAAAAACAAAACATTAAAGCTGATACAATTAGCAAAAAGACATTTTCTGTGTTAGTCCAACCTGCAAAGAAAAAGACTTTTGCACTCAGGCTAACAATGAGTGAGGAGAAACACACATTTACCTGGATCTCAGTTCAAAAAGGGTAGTCCTGCTTTTTGCAATTTTTTTGCATCTCCTCAGAATAATACTTCTGTTGCACCAGGATTGACAGGGTTAGTTATAAAGTTTCTGTGTTATTCAATTTTGAACCATGACAAAAGCAAAAGTTACTTTTTTATTATATGGGAAAGTGTCATGACTAAGTGGTGTTTTGGTTTTCTGTTTGTAAACATATGGGAGATCTATGCTTAGGAATAAGTAAAGCATCATCATTGGGAGAGGTTTCAACCATTGTTGAGTTTACATACTCCCCCTTTGCTTAAATCATTGGTATGATACATCTATTTCACTGAACTTACTTGACGACTTCTACTAGTAAACTCCAAAAGAGCTGTCATAGAGTCGAGGGAGAGATGTGATACAATAAAATCCAGCTCCTTATTGGTAGGCAAGGATCACTTCTCCAACTAGGAGCCAGGTGTCAATAAAACGAAAGAGACCTCTCGTCCTCGGGGATCTACTAAAGAGCTTCGGCAGAAGATGTCCCAAGACTAGCGAGTGCAACGGGACAACTTCCTCGCAGAGATAGATAAGATCCCAAGGGATCCCCTCTTTCTGGGGTAAAGGAACAGGGTTATAACCACCCTCAAAGGTGACAAACTGAAGTCTGCAGATATTATGATTTCTAGGCAGTCATGAAGTTGCTCAATGTTGACAAGTAGAGCGAGTGTAGTGGATGTGGTCAGGCTGGCACATGGATTGCAAATTCAATTTTAGAGAAACTGCAGTCTCAACAGCCACTCCATTTTCGAACCTCTGGACTATGCCCATTCTTCCTGTAAAATAAATTCCTTGGAATCTGTCACCCGTCCAAAGAAGAAAGCCATAATTTATCAGCAAAACAGTGCCAGTAATGTTCTGTTTTGCCGGAGAGTTTACAGTTCCTATATCCTGCCTACTCTACTTTAATAAAAGGTAAAATATTTTTAAATAAACTATTTTTCATGGGCTCAGGATACAGACCCTCTGGCACTTACAATCACACATCCTGATAGCCGTAATTTGAGACTTGCTTTTTTTTGTACCATGAAAAGGTCCACTTGGCTTTCGATGTTCCTTTTGCCCACATGATAGTAAATGATGGGGTTTTTAGTACCTTATAAAAAGAGGAAGTAATAATGTTTTTCTTTCAGAAAGTGCTAAAATGAATCTTTTAAACTGGATTCCAACAATTTTATTACCCTCGCGACTGTCGAAGCAAAGTAGGGCTGAGTTCAAACAGAGCTTAGTTTTCTAACTCCAGCTATTTATCATGGCAAGAAGTGGGAAGGTAACCAAAATTCCAAGTTGGCCATGTCATGGCTTTAACTACTTGGCTTCCTCAAACTTTGCGCCCTTGAGCTGTTTGTGAGTCCCAAGGACATTTACTGGCATCTACTTGAAAGATTAGACCAATGCATTATTGCAGATATTGTCTGTTTTGACCAATGTTTCCATCCTCTTTCTAATTAATTGTATTTTATAGCACTATATAGTGAAACTGTCCACTCTCACATATAACACATTCGTGATACGTGGGATCATCTTTAATTCAACTTTAGAAATGCTCTAACATAGGAAAACAAATCAATTCTTTTTCCATAATGCCTACGTTTAAAAGGAAAAACTAATACACTAAAGAGGCATGTGTTTCCCTTTGACCACCAAATAAATTAAGAGTTATTCCCCTAAAAATAATTTTACCTAATTAAAATAATAATAGTGGGTACAGTGCTGCACCTTACTAGAATAAATCCTGATACTTAATGACAAAATTAAAATGAAATGGGGCTTCTGCTTGAAATCCGCTGCTTAAAATACAGAAACACATTGTTGCTGACATTTGACAAATAGGTTATTAAAAGTAAAACTCTTTAGCAATATCTATACCCATGGATATAAACTGTGTACTGTATTGATGGGTTCCATGTATGCAGAGGTTTTTCAGTAATGTCTGTTATTCAAAAGTTGTCACAAGCTGTCAAATAGCAGCAACAGTGTTTTTTTGAGTTTTAAGCAGGATATTTCAGGCAGAAAACCAATTTCAAGTATCGGTAGTTATCCTAGTAATTTGCATTAACCAGCATATTGATTTTAATTAGATGAATTCAATGTTAACACTTGAACCAATCTCCAATTATCCTGCTTATTTGGGAGCATCAAGAAGTTGCATAAATAATGGGAAAATAAGCAGTTGAGTTAAAAATTTTATAATAGAAAAAAGGTTGACTTGTCTGGAAAAACTAAGACACGGGTTCCCTACCAATATCTAATGACAAAATATATGACAACTGAGCTATTATCCTATGGCAAAATATGGTACCCAATGTGTGAATAAAAATATTCATAGAAAATGAAATTATGCCTCCTAAACATTTATTTGCCTTAAAATAGAATCAGTTGGTTGCCAGTTTCAAGAGACATAGGAAAGGAGCTTAAAGTGCCTTTTCACCTTCGGATACTAAATGTATTATTTTTTCCTTTCTAGGGGCCTGATTCATTAAGGATCTTAACTTGAGAAACTTCTTATTTCAGTCTCCTGGACAAAACCATATTACAATGCTAGGGGTGCAAATTAGTATTCTGTTTTGCACATAAGTTAAATACTGCCTGTTTTTTCATGTAACACACAAATGTCAACTTTAAATTTCAGTGTACAAATAAGCTATCAAGTATTTGTGTGCTACATGAAAAAACAGGCAAAATTTAACTTATGTGCAAAACAGAATACTAATTTGCACCCCTTGCATTGTAACATGGTTTTGTCCAGGAGACTGAAATGAGAAATTTCTCAAGTTAAGATCCTTAATGAATCAGGCCCTAGGTTCTTATTTTTTATCTTTTAGCCATGTGTTTATATTGTCATGAAAAGCCTTTCTTTTTCTTAGCACACGGACAGGGTCGGGCTGGCCTGCGGGGAGTCGGGGTATCCCTCGGTAGGCCCTGACGCCTGATGGCTCCCCTCTTCGTTGGTGGGAGGAGAGGGTACTTAAAAACAAAAAAATAAATAATACTCACATGCGCCCCTCCTTCCATCTCTCTGCTCCATTCGCACTGAATGTTGGGCGGGACGTAATCACATCTCACCCAACATTCAGTGAGGAATGGCTCAGAGAGGGGCAAGCAAGAAAGAAGAAAGAAGACAGAAGACAAGAAGAGAAGAAAAGTGAAGAGCAGAGAAGAGAAGAGAAGAAATAAGCCAATAAGAAGGTAAATCAAAGGAAAGGAAGCATGGTGAGGAAAGCAGGATGGTGCATAGTGATGAAGGGAGGGGAGGAAGCAGCATGGCACAGAATGATGAAGGTGGGCCAGGAGAAGGGGAGGGGCAAAAGCTACATAACACAGGGTGATGAAGGGGGGCCAGGAGAAGGGGGGGGGGCAAAAGCAGCATGGCACGGGGTGATGAAGGGGGGCCAGGAGAAGGGGGGGGCAAAAGCAGCATGGCACAGGGTGATGAAGGGGGGGCAAAAGCAGCATGGCACAGGGTGATGAAGGGGGCCAGGAGAAGGGGGGGCAAAAGCAGCATGGCACAGAGTGATGAGGGGGGCCAGGAGAAGGGGGGGCAAAAGCAGCATGGCACAGAGTGATGAAGGGGGGCCAGGAGAAGGGGGGAATAAAAGTAGCATAGCACAGGGTGATGAAGGGGGGCCAGGAGAAGTGGGGGCAAGAACAGCATGGCACAGGGTGATAAAGGGGGGCCAGGAGAAGGGGGAGCAAAAGCAGCATGGCACAGTGTGATGAAGAGGGGCGGCAAAAGCAGCATGGCACAGGGTGATGAAGGGAGGCAGATCAATGGGGGAGTAAAACAAGCATGGAGGGTGCAGTGTGATCATAAGGGGACACAGGGGTGATGAAGGGGCACAGTAATGTGTGTGATGGCACAGGGGGCTTGTGGCAATGTAGTGTGTGTGTGAGGTAGGTGGTGGCTAATTAATAGGTGCTATTTTGTTTGTGGGGTGATGGTGGGGCAATTCATTTTACAGTGGGGAGTATTAATTTAAGATGGGGTGGTTTGGGGCCATCAATTGAATGTGGGGCTGAGTTTGAGGAGCATGAAGTCTATTTATTAAATGTAAATATAAATTATTTAATGGTAGTGACGGTTCCGGGAAATAGGTATATTTATTATATGTAAACGCTATTAATTTATTGCTGTGGCTGTTTGGAGGGAGGGAAATAGGTTTATTTATTAAATGGGAATACTATTACTTTAATGTTGGGGCTGGAGGAAGGCCTAAGTATTAATCTTGGGTCCTATTGATTTAACGCCGGGGCTGGTTGGAATTTTCTAAATGTACTTATTTATTTTTTTTACAAATAGGGCCCCCAACATTCCAGGATACAGACAAGCCACAACAAAAGAAACCAGGAGCCAACGGTGGTGAAAGTGACAAGAACAGGTAGGAGAGAGCAGGACAGTCTGTCATATGTTCTGATTTTAGTGGAACATTCCTGATTTTTGGTGACTGTTCTGCCCAATCTAAGGGGCAGGTGAAGACTGTGTATTCTTTATATACTACACTATGGTGCTAGCTGTCCTTCGTGGGCTTACCACACCCCAGTTTGGTTACGCCTCTCTAGTGACTGGCCACACCCCCTCTGGTGGGCCCCTACCATTGTATTCCCTCTGTGGGCCCTTCATGCCCCAGTCCGACACTGCACACGGATATGACACATGACTGTTGTGCTCAGCATTCTATAAAGGTGCAGCTGGGTACAACTCTGCTTAATGATATTAAAACATGACTGAAAGGGACAGAATGAAGCTGTCAAGCAAAGTTCCTGATTTGAACCAACTATGCGACTAGTGATTGGACCCTAGTCAGAATCAAACTCATGACCCCAGCTAGAGCTGTGAGACAGCAATCTCATGTCTACAATGGTTAGAATTGTGTCAAGCATACCAATTACAAATAGTTTTGTAGTAGTGAAAATATTCCAAATATGGTCATACAGGTTTGTGTGATTATACCCTTTCATTTTAACATACCGCTTGGTGCAGACACGTTAAACATTTCTAATATTTCCTCTGTTTTGAAAATTATTTGGATTTTTTATATTCTTTAAGGTAGCAATCAGCTCACCCTACTTACACAGCCGGCTGTAATTTAGCCGTATTATCATAGATTGGAATAGTTACTTTCCGACATGAAAACCTCACTGTCTCTCCATCGCATTCTTCCCTGTGTTTGACAATTTCCTTTTCTTTCTAACCCAGGGGATAGAGGTTGCAAAACTGACTTTTTTCGAATGTACTTGCACAAGAACCGACTTGTTCTCATAGTTATATAATTGTACACGGACGAATTGGTTCCACTGTAATTAAAAATATAATAATCATTGCAGGCTCCAGAGATGAGAGAAGAGACAACAGTTTAACAAGGCTTTAGAATTCTTTTGAAGGCAGAGTCTGTGAGATAAGTTACAAGATAGAGAAGATCCACTTTTTAAAACAAAAAAAAAGCAATAATAACAAAAAAATCTTTCAATTAAGCAAGTACAGGTTGCACAGAATCTGGACGTCATAACAACACTTTAGGCCAATGAAACGTGACGACTGCACCTGATTTATAGCGTGGATGAGAAGAGAGGTCAGCAAATAGGATCTTCAAACTGCAGGTCAGTGCTTGACACACGACCTCAAGTTATTTCTAAAGTGGAACAAGATTGATGATTTTTGTGATATTAAATGTTTATGTCAGGATGGTGTGGCTTATATTGAGGATTGATAATCACACAGGACAGGAGGACGGGGTCATACCCAGGTGAGAGGATGTTAAATTGAGTCAGATCTTCTATAGTGTCTCGAAGTGTGTAGTCATCTGCATTGTACATTGAACACTAGCATTATATAAGTAGAGCAAAACTCACATGCTGCTGCTTATCTATAAGCACTGTCAGATCTACTTTTACGGGTCCAAATTTACTAGGGTGCACAAAGCAATTAAACCTTGTCCTAGGTTTAATCAATATGTAGCAAAACTGAAAGAATTTTTGTTTGCTCAAATAACATCAATTTACAAGAGATTTGGGGAATACTTGATACTATGACATCACTTGTGACATCGGCACACTTCAGGTGATGCACACACAAACACCTTCTTGCTTTTTACTTTGCTTTTATTGTCAGGATGGTAAAAAAAAATGACAGCATAGAGTTCCACTCACTCTTTCTTGTGACCCTAAGGCTAGATAGACAGAGACCAATTCCCTAGACACTGGCCACTATCTATATATCGGTCACCGCTGAGCAATGAAACACACATGTTTAAATAGTTTAAACTCCTCCCACCACTCTAACTTGATGGACATATAACACTCCCACCTTGCCTTTAAAAGGGAGTTCTCTGCAGGTGCTCTGTTTGATTGCAGACTCGCCCTGTCAGGCTGCTGCTTGCTGTGGGAAATATTTTTTTTTTAAACCACTTCAAAATGTGTAAGTTAAATCAGACTCTTTACTATGTTTTTGTCACACATATGTCCTCCATCTGTATTTTTCTAACTTAGGTGAACTACTGTACAAATGTGTAACTCTGTTTGTACCCTTTCTCTGCAGATTGCCAGCTAAATACCTGTCTCCTCTTTTAGAAGCCTGTGGCAAACACCTCCCTTTATCACAATACATATATAGTAGAATTATTGTAGCTGGTGGTGGGGAGAGTGAGTGTGGCTACTGTAAGGCAGAAGCATTATCAACAACTTATAACAAAACACTCGTTGACGACTGGAATTTCTGTACAACTACCGGTGGTGCGGTATGGTGGACATTGAGAATAGTCAGCGTAAGGTGGAGACATGAAAGATTAATTAGTCTAAAAATCTTAACATCTGCTGGAAACCATGACTGTTCTTTACCATTTTTCTTAACTTCCTGTTCTGGACCTGGAGAAGACTTTGGGGTAGGTTTATCAAACCTTCTAAAAATGAAAAGTGGAGGTGTTGGCTATAGCAACCAATCAGATTGTAGCTGTCAATTATCAAGTGCATTCTAGAAAGTGATAGCTAGAATCTGATTGGTTGCTATGGGCAACACCTCCACTTACCCTTTTTATAATGTATGATAAATCTACCACTTTTGTGCTGCTTGGG
This sequence comes from Mixophyes fleayi, assembly GCF_038048845.1. Lineage (NCBI taxonomy): Eukaryota > Metazoa > Chordata > Amphibia > Anura > Limnodynastidae > Mixophyes > Mixophyes fleayi. The sequence continues at coordinate 147,440,331 of NC_134408.1, read as the reverse complement.
CACTCTTGTGGCACTCCTGTGGTTATCTGCCAGCTCAGAGTAGCTCTTGGTGTATTTTTTGGGTATTGTGCTATCAGGATCTGCCTCGCTTCCTCTGCAGCGTTGTGTCAGGATGCTGCTTCATCTCAGCAGCTCCTGCCTCCCTGATTGGATTGGACTTTATTATTGTGTTTCACTGAATGTGTTATCGGCAGTACCTCTGATCCATCAGAGGTGCTCCTATTGTGCTTTTCTTCTCTGTCTTTTAGGAGTTACCTTGCTGCACCAATTATCTCCTGCACCTGGGTGTTCCCTATTTATACCTGCCGCTCCTTGCATACCTTGCTGGTCATTGTTGTTTTTGTTGCTGTTCTATGTTGCTGTGCTGTTCCCTGCTGTGCTCCTGGTTCACCTGTTCCCTGGGATTCCTTCATATTACCTGTTTACCTGCATCAGCCGTGTTCCTGGTATTTGCTTTCTGCATCTCCAAGCAATCCTCATTCTACACCATCCGGTTTGTACCATCCAGCAATAAACATTGTCTGTTTCACCATATTCCAGGCTCCTTAGCTGTGATTTCTGCATTGAAGTGCTCACTGCTGGACACAAAGCGAGGATACTTGTTCCCCTTCCCATAGTTCACCAAAGGATGAACATAGATGGCAACAGCAATTGCAACACATGAACTCACTGGATCCAGCAACTGAAATGGTATCTGGTAGATCGTCACCCCTTACTCATTACTTGTACTTGCTTTGGAAAGAGTGAGAGAGTGAGAAACATTTTCCTCTTCAAGAGACAAGTAATATGTGATGGACCAAAATGGATTACAAACTGAAGAAAAAAAATAAATCAATTAGTAAAACAGCGGTGCTAGGCTGACTACTATCCAGCCTCAAAGGACCTGATTCAAATCAGAACTCAATTTGCATGCAAGTTGTGATTTAAAGAAAAGAGCACGGAACTTAAGTGTAATTCCGACTGAATTCAAATCCAAGTGGATCTCAAGATGCGTTTCGATTAGAGATGCTCAGGCTCAGTTCCCGAGAACCGAACACACCCGAACTTAGCAGATCCGAGTACCGAGCCGAGCCCGCTCGGTACTTTCACGTGCCCTCGGAATTGAAAACCATGTTACAATGCAAGGGGTGCAAACTAGAATTCTGTTTTGCACATAAGTTAAATACTGACTGTTTTTTCATGTAGCACACAAATATCAACTTTCAATTTCAGTGTACAAATAAGCTATCAAGTATTTGTGTGCTACATGAAAAAACAGTCAGTATTTAACTTATGTGCAAAACAGAAAACTAATTTGCACCCCTTGCATTGTAACATGGTTTTGTCCAGGAGACTGAAATAAGAAGTTTCTCAAGTTAAGATCCTTAATGAATCAGGCCCCAGGTTCATAAATTTAGTTTTTTGCCTTCATTTTTAAAATTATTTTAAAAAATATGTAATTATAAATCAATTACTTATTGCCTTAACTGTAGAAATGCAGTGGTAAAATTATAATTTTTCTGGTCCTTGTAATCCTTAGCCATAGTTTAGGCCCAAACCTAATTGTACACAAGTAACCTGCTCAGCAAAGCTAATGTCCTTCAACTGCAACCCAATTTCTGTCTCTATACACACAACACAGGCTGGAGTGGAGCCACTTCAGGAGGAGATAAGAAGAGAGGCCATAGAGCACTGCAGAATAATTAGTTCTTTGTTATTTTAACAAGTATGGGTGCAATCAGCGTTTTTGGAAGAGTTTGATTCAAAACACCCATCTCACCTTTGAGAAATGCCAAGTGGGCTTTTAAAAGCTGGAACATTACCATGTTAGAACAGCATCGGTCCAAAACGCTGCACAATCTATGATCATTGTAATCCTTTTTGTTAATTAATAGCAGGAGGTAACCCAATAATACTTTACTTCAAATGAACTCTGTGCCCCGTTTAGTTATTTTTATTGAGCGCGCCAGTCTGCAGGGCAATCACATTAAGGTGTATCACTTATTTGGTGAACACAGAGTAAGTGGCCTGAAAATTATAGCTTTGAAATAAATTGTTCTCTAATGTTGGATTTTAAAACAGTGCAGTGCATTAATAACAATAATGATTTTAATAATACTTTGATAGTTATTTTCTTACAAACAGTAAGGGAAGTGCTTGGTGCTCCATGTTACTGGAATCTTAGATGGAGCAGAGAGCCACAAACGCCAAGTTGTGCCATAACATTTCAATTAACCATACTCCACCTCAATGTAAAAACGTTGCAAAATATTTAATATTTTTAAAGCTCTCCACAGATAGAGCTTCTCTAAGTCTGTGCTAAGGGCCATGAGGATTGTGCAGTGATCCTCAGCCATCCGAGACATACTAAGAGCTTTTAATGCTTTAGATCAGTGTTTCCCAAACCCACTCCTCAGGGACCCTTAACAGTGCAGGTTTTCCAGGTGACAGGTGGAATAATTATAACACCTGTGGATCTTTTACAATGTGTCAGTCAGTAATGAATACACCTGTGCTCCAGCAAGGAGATATGGAAAACATGCACTGCTACGAGGCCCCAAGGGCAGGGTTTGGGGAAACCCTGCTTTAGATAGCCAAAGCTTTGCTTGCCAGCAGGTTATTCTCATTTTATGTGTGTTATATGTGTAATAAATGAAGAACAAGAGTTTACTTTGTAGAGGCAAGAGGTTCCTCATGTGGTAGCAGTCAGCCAATAACTTCATCCATTGTTCCATTTTTTTTTCAATGTAAAGAATACAAGTTACATTTAGCAATGGGCGCTTTGTCAAACTGCCAGAACAAGGGCCAAAATTCCCTCTGGAAAGAAGAGTTGGTTATGAGAGGTGAGAGCTCGATCAGTCTGCAGCTGCCCCCTGACCAGTCCTCAAGCTTCAGTCTGTCAAATGTCGCTCATAACCCAACTGTTCACTGTAACCTATCCTACCCCCACCTGATACTACTTCCTCTGTATGTCCTCCCATGTCCATTCCTGTCCCACTAGCTTCTGCTTTTATTATTGTTGTTATCTTTTATTTATAAGGTGCCACCAAAGACCCACAGTACTGTTAATGAAATTTACAGCAGTTTACAATATACAAACAGCAACAAACCATAATACATTACACAATACATTATTAAACTACACATAATTATACAAGACCAGACATCCACTTATTAACATATTACACACCTATAACAGATGCAGATGAAGTTAATTTCAGGACAGTGAGTACAAGAGACATTGATGTCCAACGTGAAGTTAAATAGGGTGGCACAGAGTGGGGGAGTGGAGGTAATAGCAGAAACAAAGGAGTTAATAGGAGGGCTGATGAGCTTGAAAAAAGAAATTAGTTTTAAGAGCACACTTGAAGTCTTGGAAGGTAGAAGCCTTGGAGAGTAGAGGATAATCTGATGTAGCATGGGAGGTTGTTCCACAGGTGAGGAGGCAAAGTGTAGTAGTGAGGCATCACAAGGATAGACTGAAGGGGCAAGGTGGGAGTTGGCTAGGCCAGAGAAGAGGAGGTTACAGTAATCAAAGCAAGGGGGTGAATAAGAGTTTTGGTGGCTTCCATGGTAAGAAAGCCGGATCTTTGATATTTTCTGGATGCTGAAGTGGCAGATTTTAGAGAGGGACTGAATGTGAGGTTTGAAGGAGTTGAGTAGTCAAGGTTGACCCCTAGGCAGTAGATTTGTAGGACAGAGAAGAGTAGTGTTATTAACAGAAAGAGAGAGAAAGGGGGAGGTGAGAGAGTTCTGGACATATTATGTTTTAAAAAAAGCATTGGGAAATTAAGGTGAGGGAGCCCTGGAGATATTAAGTTTGAAAAAGCACTTGATCCAGGATGAGATTGCCGAGAGACAGCAGGGGAGAGGTTAGGGGAGGAAAGAAAGATTTGGGTGTTATCAGCATAGAGGTGCCACTGGAGCCCGAAGGAACTGATGAGGTCAACAAGGGAGAAGGTGTAGAGGGAACGGTGCAGGGTGCCAAGAATGGATCCTTGGGAAACTCCGACAGCTAAAGGAAGAGGGAGGACCTGGAGTCAGGTGTAGTGACCGAAATGGAGCAGTTGGTGAGCTCAGAGGAAAATGCAATGGACAGACACCTATAGATCGGAGAATTTGCAAAAGAAGGGAGTGATCAAAGGTATTAACGGCAGCAGAAAGGTCTAGAAGGGTGAGAAGGGAGAAGTGTCCCTTGGATTTAGTGGAGAGAAGGTTGTTAGTAACGTTCGTGAGGGTGATTTTGGTGAAAGGATGAGGGAAATCCACATTGAAATGGGACAAGGAGGAAGTGAGAGGAGAGAAAGGAGGTGAGATGGTTGTAAACAAACCGATTGAGAATTTTGGAAGCAAATGGAAAAGGGAGATAGGGCATTAGAAGTGCAAGGTGGGCCAAGGTATAGATTTTTTGGGGTTGGGGGAGACGAGAGCATGTTCGAAGGAGATGGGGAAGACGAGAGGGATAAGTTCAGGAGGTGAGCAATGTGGGAGCAAACCGAGAGAGAGGGAGCAGAGGAGATGATAAGGGATGGAGTCAAGAGGACAGGTGGGCTAAGGACGATAGAAGGGTACAAACTTCATCTGAAGATAACGGAATGAACAAGGACAAGGTGATGTGTCTAGTGAGGGGGGGGGGGGGGGGGTTTGACAGCCATGGGTCATGATTACAGCCTTATCAAGATAATTCTGAAATGTCTTATCACTTGTCCTAAAGAACACTAGGGGGAACTGTGTTTGTCTCTTGACACTTATTATGTTGTTGATCTGTTTTATCCCATTACAAAAATTGGTTTACGACCAGTTACGATAGGACACAGTTTGATAGAAAAAACATTTTTTTCCAGTCTTTGGGTTAATAAAAGTCCAGCACATATTTCTTATCAGAAACATAAATGATCAAAGCAATACTTCTCATTAAAAAAATTGCAAACACCTCTGTAAACATTTGTAACCTCTGAAAGGAACAAAATAACAAATTGAAATATCAATTAAATAATGCCAACAGAATATAACAGTCACACTAATTATTTGAGAACTATCACCAGGAGAGAAGAATCCTCAATCAGCCAATCAGATTGTGCTAATGATTGTCTTCGTCATCACTGCACCAATCCTTCAACATCACTCTAAATACAACATAAACACAGGCCCATTCAGACCCCAGTAAATCTCATGTGAACCTTCCATTGTGTACTCTATCTAATCTTCCTAAGATTTCCAGAAGTCTAATACTATTCAGGACTGTTTTTGTGTTGTAGCTCTTCTCTAGGACTGGACTGCAAAGGGTTATAAATGTCAAAGGCTGATACGTGGCTTACAAATCGGATTGCTACA